>NW_015114230.1:115000-152179 GCF_001443285.1 Poecilia latipinna | reverse complement strand
AACCACCTCATTATAGCCCTGAAAGGTTTTTTTTTGTTTGTTTTTTTTTCCAAAATTAAGTCAATTTATTTTTGACATGTCAAATTGTGGAATCATATGGTTAAAGGAAACACAGTTAGTGACAGAAGTCTGCGATAGAATGAAACAAATCTTGAAGGAGCTTTATAAATGTTTAAAAATGTCTCTGCAGGGCAACTTTGGAGAGGTGTACAGCGGCCGTTTACGCTCTGATAACACTCCTGTAGCTGTGAAGTCCTGCAAAGAGAATCTGGCTCCAGAGCATAAGAGCAAGTTCCTGATGGAGGCCAGGTCAGTGTGTCTCCAAACACACACACACACACACACACACACACACACACACACACACACACGCACGCACGCACGCACGCACGCACGCACACACGCACACACACACACAGATCAATCAGCAGCAAAGTCTCTGAGACGCCCTTGTATCCTGCAGGATCCTGAAGCAGTACAACCATCCGAACATCGTAAAGCTGATCGGCGTCTGCACACAGAAACAGCCCATCTACATCATCATGGAGCTCGTCTCAGGTGAACACCATCTCTACATCTTGAGCTCTGTCTACTACTCGGCTGCATCATTCACTCTCTGTTTTTAACGTTTCCAGGCGGGGATTTCCTCTCCTTCCTGCGGACCGAGGGTCACAGTTTGACGCCTAAGATGTTGGTCAAAATGACGGAAAATGTAGCAGCAGGAATGGAGTACCTAGAGATTAAGAAGTGCATCCACAGGTTGGTGGCAATGTGTTTTACTGATAAAATAAATCACCAAAAAATCCTTCCTGTGTCTTTGTACAGTGAGTTTTATTTTTGCACATTTTTCCAACTAGGAAAAACTTGTGAAACTTTGAAAGCAAGGCTGTGATTTAGTTTAGTTTTCTTACAAAAGCAGCACGGATGATGAAAGATTTAAGGCAAGATCTTCATTTAGCCAAAAGGAAATGTCGTTCCACCCGTAATAAATGAAAGGTAAAACTAATATTTCACACGACTCACAAAGCTTTAGGAATGTTTAATTAACTTTAACAACTAACATGCATTCAAACAGCAAAAACTGTATCCATGTAAAAGAGTTGTGGGGCGCTGAATGCCGCCACTGAATGCAAAAACAAAAAATGTCAGAATTTAATTATTCAGAATAATGAAAAAGTTTAATTTTAAAGGTATCACATCTTGGAGGCATTCATGTGACCTCTGTGACCTTTTAGTTGAATGGATTTTGGCCATTTTCACTGCTTTCATTCCTTCTTTGAGGGGACCTCCTGCAAAGTCACTGAGGTGAAGCTTTTAACCTTTGGAGTGCTGCCAGTCGTCTTCAGGTCATCATTCGTCTTTTTCTTCTCTGCCAACTGCTTCTTGCTCAGTCCGAGTGTGTGGGTTAAAGCTGCTGAAGGGTTGGTGTGAAACTTTAGGAATGGAGCGTTGTCCATGTTTATTGCATGTTCCATTGATTTTACAGAGATGAGAAAGCTTTCCTGCAGCCCAGCACCCTGAAACCATCCTTGACCTCACTCAGTGCTTCACAGCGGTGGTTCCCACTGCGGCATGCAGCTTTCATCCGACAACAAGCACACAGAAGTGTTTGAACCAGGGATTTCGCTTAGTCTCTGCCCCAGCCATCATCCCTCCAGTGCAGTTTTTTTTTTTTAGCTGATTCCTTTTGTGAATCTATAATGTGCAAGAGCGGCCGCAAAACCGGAACGTCAGAAATGGATAGTTGAGCTCAAACAGCAAAGCTGTCACACTCAGAGAAACTCAGCCACTGCAGAGGAAATGAGTCGGAGCTGCTGCTGCAAGGAAGGTCAGAGTGGGGTGATCCAGAGCGACGGCCTCCTGTACTCCAGCTACAGAGTGCTGGAAAAAAATGTTTGTTCCCTTTGTGATTTCTTTTTGCACTTTTGAGTGTTTCAGAACATTAAGAACAACACAAGTAAACACAAAACACAATTTTTTAAATGGTGTTTATTATAAGGGAAAGAATGATCCAAAAGTGGTGGTGGTTTATCTCTGTCTCTAGCCACACCAGCACCACTGCTCTCAGTGAAGATTGCCTGACATCAAATTACTCTCAAAAGCTAGACATTATGCCTAGATCAACAAAAAATTAGGAGCAAGTAAAGAAAGTAATCGAGAACTATCCGTCTGGAAAGAGTTAAGTAATTTCTACAGCTTTTGAACTCCACTGAACCACAGTGGGAGCCATTATCCACAAATGGCAAAAACATGGAACAGTGGTGAACTTTCCAGGATCGGCTGGCCAACAGAAATTAAGAGTACAGCGACGACTCACCCAAGAGATCACAAAACAATCCCAGCACAGCATCCAAAGAACTGACGGCCTCACTTGCCTTGGTTTAGGTCAGAGTTCATGTCTTCACCAAAGGAAAGAAGCAGAAATGGCCGCATGACAGAGTTTCAAAACAAAAACCACAAGATCATTACAGCTCGTCTCAGAAAACATCTTGATGATTCCCAGGACTTTTAGGAAAATATTCTGTGGACTCATGAGAAAAAAAGTTTAACTCTTTAGATTTCCATAGCACTGAGATCAGGACATCAACTCCAAAACATTGATTTTGTTTCCTTAAGACAATTTGTAACAAGATTTCGTCTATGCTTAAAGTCGTTATTCATTCAGAAGACCCATGTGTTCTTAAACAGTAACTTTGTGGCTGATATTTTGAGATATTGCTTCACTTTTTCAATTTAATATTCTTCCTCCATGGAGCCATCTTTCGTAAAGTGCACCAGTCCCTCCTGCAGGGAGGGACTGGTGCTCTGGGACATGATGCTGCCAACCCTACACTTAATACTTGGGATGATGTTTTCAGCCTTGCAAATGTAACAAAGATAAAGCTGTCCAAACAATTAAATGTTTATTTTTTCAGATTACACAGATTTTTGTTGCTGAATGCATTTGTAAATCTGCCGTTTTAGAAAGGCTTCCTGCTGAGTCGCCTTTGAACCAACAGGATTTCTCTCACTGTAGATTTGGGTTTCCCAATTTGAGCACAGCAACACCAAAAGCAGAACATGAGAGAAATAAAAGTTAATTATTTTATAATTTTCAACCATAACCCTTATGTTAATGTTGAGTGTTGGAAATATTTCAGAGAACAAGAGCAGCTCAAGCTCCTCTGATGTGGACTGACATATAAGCCCTTAAATTACCACACAGACATCATCAAACTGTCAACTTTCCTCACAACACTTCCCCATGTGTTGTCATGACAGTTTACAAAACAGGAATAAAGGAATTTCCTCAAATAAAAAGTGAGAAAACTCCTCTGTGACTCGTTGCCGTAGGCGTAATTTAATGACACAAGCATTCAGTTCTGCATCGGATTAAACTGAAAAGGCAGAATTGTTCAAGGAAACTTAATGTAAGCAGTCAAGATCTTAAGAAGTAAAACTTGAATTATTCAAACTGGAAGAGGCGACTTTAAACACAATATGTCAGCAAAAGTGATAAGAAACAAACCTGCAAATGTTTAAATGCGGTCAACTCAATATGTCACGAATTTTCATAATATCCGACGGTTTTTGCTATTATTTTGTTCTCGACATTTTATTCCTGCACTTGATTCAGGAGGCAGATTGAGCCTAATAGATGCCAGAGCCAACGTGTCGACCAGATTCAGCAGATGGGAACAATTTGCACCAATTTTTAACTTTTCACCCAAAAATAGAGCAGAAGTGATCAAAGAAGGAGAAGAAAATTATAATATAATTTTTCTCTGTAATTTTCAGGGAACGCCAAGTCCTGACCTGATTAGGTTTTCTTCAGAGCTTTAAGAGCAACATCGGGTCTCACTAATGCTGCTAAATCAACGTGATGCTGCGGATTGAAAAAGGCAGGAATGATGCAACTATTTTACTCATTTGGAGATAGAAAATAAATATGCATGACATTTCAGGAGCCCGTAGTAACTTATAACTGCATCAGACTGCAAAACAAGCAGCCTTGTTTTGCAGTTATGTTAATTTCACTTGGTGAATAAAAAATATATATTTGTTTTCTGAGAGTTTATTATTTTTATAATTTTGATTTATCTCTGCAGCTGAAGAGTCTGTTTTCTTCACAATCATAAACTTTTATTTTCTGTATTTTAAAAAGCATTTTAAGAATGTAGACAATTTATTGAATTAGAAGCATTATTATTTGCATCTAGCATAGCTCCCTGGAGGAGAGGATACATTATATCTTCTGCAGCATCTATGATTTGATGTTTTTCCACACATTTATTTTTCTTTCCAGCATCACAATTCTCACTGCTTTTCAGAAAATTGTAGTTTTTATTGCAAACTGCTCTGTTCTTTTGAAACTGTTTGCTTTATTTTATATAAATATGAAGAAAAGTATGCAGAATTTCCCTTATGTGCACACGCGGTGCTCCAGTGAAACATAATCAAACTTCCTGCAGAGAAAGGCTTTTTCACAATGATTTTAGGAGCAGCTCTGCATCTTCGTTCCAGGAAAGAAGTTATTTTATTCTGTTAGCAGAATGTTTGTTCTCATTTGTGAGCTAATTGAGAAAAGTCCCATTATCTCTAGTTTGTCTGCGCACAGATTTAACAGGTTCTTTATTCAGACTTGAAATGTCCTTGTAGCTCGTTTGAACAAAACCTTAAAAGTAGAGATAAATTCAATTGAAAATTTCTGAAAACAAGAAGATTCTGGAGAGTTAAACAGTGGATGTGGGTTGAGGAATAGAGGCATCATGAAGCTGTGGGAGTTGTGGAGAGGAAGAGGATGAGGAGGAGGAGGAGGAGGAAGAGCCGGCGATTGTGATATCTGGCTGAGTACAGTTCACACAGCGGGAACAGATCAGAGCAGGTTTCTGGAAGAATGGCTGCTCAGCCTGCATCACAGAATGTCAAAATGAACCCACATAAAACACCAGACACGTTTTCTCTTTCTTTTTCAGCACCGCCTGTTCTCTCCCTCCTGTTTCTTCTGCAGAATATGATTTTCTCTGTTTTTCTCCCCTAATACATGCGTTTCTTTTTTTTTAGGGACCTCGCAGCCAGAAATTGCCTTGTTGCAGAACGCAACGTGGTGAAGATAAGCGACTTTGGGATGTCCCGCGAGCGAGATGACGGGGTCTACTCTGCAGAGGGGGGTCTGAGGCAGATCCCCGTCAAATGGACCGCTCCAGAGGCCCTGAACTATGGTAGGCCAAAATAATTTCACCCTTACTGCACTTTGCAAACTGCAAACCGTCAAAAGAACGCAACACTTTTTCCTTTGCGAATGCTGCCCCCTGCTGTCTCTCTCAGGTCGCTATACCACTCAGAGTGATGTGTGGAGCTTTGGGATCTTGCTGTGGGAGACGTTCTCCATGGGGATGACGCCCTACACCAGCATGAACAACCAGCAGACGCGTGACGAGGTGGAGAAAGGTAAAGACGTCTCTCGGCCTGCGGAGGATGAACGCTGGAGTTCAGATAATGCTGCGGAGAGCTGATGGTGAATCTTGTTGCAGGATACCGGATGCCCGCGCCTCACGGCTGCCCCATGGAGATCTCCAGGGTCATGAACAACTGCTGGCAGTATGACCCCAAAAACAGACCAACCTTCAGGAAAATTCGGGCTGAGCTCAATGCTATACACAACAAAATCACATGATGCAATCCTCTGTCATAGGCTTTTTCTGTCTGTTTTTATTAGTAATCTATGCACTTGTTTAATATATTTAGTTTCCTTCTGGTGAAGAGTTGAACACTGAAGAAGAACTCAAATAAAAAAAGAAAATCTATGGATCTGACTGGGCTTTTTTCTGACTCTTTGTGGTGTGAAAACTATAGGAAGAATTACTTTTAGAGGCGGGAAGTGTGTTGGTTGGCCTCCGGCGGGCGTTTTTTTCTCTTATTTTGACTTTTCCAAAGTCGCCTTCAACACAAGAAAACTTCTTTTCAGACAGAGAAAAAGAGAGAGAGAGAGAAAGAGAGAAAGAGAGAGAGAGAGAGAAAGAGAGAGAGAGACAGAGAGAGAGAGATCTCCAGTTGTATCGTCCAGCAAAGCCTCTCTGAGGAGTTGAGGGGCTTTTGTATAGCTTTTTTCTAAACACTGCAAAAGAAATGTAAGAGTCTAATCAGAACTAACAATCTTTAACCACCTAAAGGATGAGGCTTTATGTTTTCAGCTGGATCAAAACAGCAGCTCGGTTGGCCCTGTGGGGCTCTGCTGTGAGAGCAGGAGGAACTTTGAAAAATACAACAAATCTACAGATCTGGTGATGCATCTTCATGCAGCATCAAATACATTTTTGTCTTTTTTTTTTTTGCTTTTAAGACATTAGGTATTTTCAGGATTAAAGGAATCACATAAAAAAAATGCTGAATTTCAAAAACAAACATTTGTACACACAGGGACTGATATGATACATGCACTTTTGATCATCTCTTATGTTTGTGTAAATGTCCTTTTGAAAGTTTTATTTATTGCCACCATCAAGTTTCTGGCACCATAGCTATAAGAGTTCATTTAAGTTTGCTGGTTTCCTGTGTGGATCTGGTTTTGAGAATAAACCTTACGTTTCTAAAGGTTTGAAGCTGATACCATTCGAGAAGCTTAATGCAATTCTGCTGTATTTAAAAATCTTTTTTTATATATTTTCAAATCATTGAAAACTCACTTTGTGTTCAGGTTTAAGCCAGCTGACCTAAACTCTTACTTCCAGATGTTAGATAATAACCCAGGACTCGCCATGGAAACTGCAAAGGAAATAAAATTTAATCCCCAAGGATCGAACGGAGATGGACAAAAATGAAACCTTCAAGCTCGACTGAAATTTGCAGCTGCCCACATGGATGCCTTTTTGCTAATTAAGACTGTCAAACTTCCATAGATTTAGCAATTTGGCCTCTGTGAGCAG
This sequence comes from Poecilia latipinna, assembly GCF_001443285.1. Taxonomy (NCBI): domain Eukaryota; kingdom Metazoa; phylum Chordata; class Actinopteri; order Cyprinodontiformes; family Poeciliidae; genus Poecilia; species Poecilia latipinna. The sequence goes on along the minus strand of NW_015114230.1, from coordinate 145,274 downwards.
AATATGTTGCAGTAAGTGTGGGATTTAAGACAAAGTAACAGAACTGTAAAGCATGGTGGTGGGAACATCATGCTTTGGGGCTGCCCGGCTGCCATCTTTTTCAACATATGATTGAAACTTGGACGCAACTGGATAATTAATTTAAACATACATAAAACTAAGTTTGGAATAAATGAAGCGGACTTTCATCAAGCTTCAGGAACCCAAGTGAAAATAAACTACAATACAAAGGCTTCTTTTATAAAGAAAAGTGATCAAATATCCAGCAGAAAATGTGGCAGAGACTTTCAGGCAGCATTAGTGTTTTAAAAGCTGAGCTTTTAAAACATACACAAAAATGTTCAAACTTGTGACCCAGGTATTGCTTTTAAAATTGACCGAGGTAATTCGTTGTAGGATCACAGAGAAAAGACACGAAAAAATTACAAAAAACGCTCCCAAAATATTCCCATGGCGAGTACGTGAATTTATTAATTAAAATTGTTCCCACTACAGAGATTCATAAAATCCAGACGTCCTAATCTTTCTAGATTCATTCGATTCAAAGTTGTAATTCAAAACACAAATAAGCAATGAGTTGTAAGCTGAGGGTGTGTCCAAACCTGTTTCAACATACTCATCTGGAGCCGATCCAGTTTCCCTGGATCATGCAGAGAAAGAGAAAGAGAAAGAGAGAGAGAGAGAGAGAGAGAGCTATAAAGCTGGATGAGTTATAGTCCCTGCTCCAGTCCCACCTCTCAAAGATTGTGCAACGCTTTGCAACTTTCTCAAATAAAGAAGGGGTGGCAGTTTGCTTTTAAACAAGAGAGATGGCCTGGTGCTGGTGCAGAAGCCTGCAGCTGGAGAGATAAGCTTAGAAACCAGTGATAACTGGGATCTCACTTTAAACAGATCTACATACTTCATTTAGTAATCACTGAATTGTTTAATTTAGGTTTTACATAATGTATCAAAGATACAGCACAACTGTGCATGTTAAAAAAAACAGCAAACAAAGTGATGCATGTATAAATGATCTTAAATTACAATTTGCTTAACTCCTTTAAAAATATCCCAATGAAAGAGAGCTTAGTGAACTAGTTCCAGGTATGAACGCAAAGTGAATCACTTTCATTCAGTTTACTGTTCCGATTAAAGAAAAAAAAAAAAGTAAAACGACTCAAAAGGCTTCCCATACTATTTAAATAAACAGCTGTCAGGGAAAATAGTTTTTAGTACATGGAAATACTTTCATTACCTTTCTTGTTTTTTTCCCCAAAAGATGAACAGCAATTAGTTTTAGCTGAGAGAGAAATTTCCTTGGAAACATTTTCCCTAGAGGGCAAAATGTTCTGTCATTATCAGCTGCAGCATCTCAGGAGGAGTGAAAATTATTTAAAAGAGAGCGTTCATTTCTAAATTCAGAGAGAAAATTCATGTAATGAGAGTAAATTAGTTTGGGTGCAGCACTAGGAGAGAATCTTGACACGAAACTGTCCTTTAGTAAAGAAACACGTGGCACGTTTGCACTTAAATATTAATAATAATTAATAAAAACTACACTTAAATATTTTTTGATCTGTATCCAGACAATTTTTAGTTTTTTTTTTTTTTTTTCCAGTTTCCATTTGTGTACAAAAGACAGGTGGAAAAACAAAGACAAAAAAAGTATGAATCTGTTTTAAATAAATAAAATTTCAATCATTTTTCAGGGTCAAAATCTGCAGCGACGTTGTTTAACTTTGAGGTGAATATAAATCATCTTATAGAAGCCGAGATGTGAGCAGTGTAAAGGCAGACGCCAGTGAGCTGCTGCTGACACTTTTGAAGCAGGAGCCACGTCAATTACAGCTACAACATAAATAGATACAGATGCATTTTCTAACTTAAGTGGTGAAATGTTGCTACTTCATTCACATCTATGACCAGTTTGCGATAAGACGTTTATTCTGCTGCATGTGCTGTTGTATCAAAATAACTTTTAAAAAACAATAACATTCAGCGTATTGACTCTCACTGGAATGAATCACCATACTGACATTTTCCCAAACAAAATATACCTGCTTTCACAACGTGTGAACTTGAGTAACTTCCCATGGTTAATCCAGGAGGTTTAATATAATGTTGACACGCCCGTTGCTGTTTCAGTCTGTTGGCTTTCTACAAGGTTTAGGAAAGTGTTTTTGAAAGATTTTGACCAGAACCAGAAGACACGAGTGGTTTGGAGGGTTGATACAAGGGTGATAGAAGACCGACTTTATAACTGTCTTTATGTGACTCTGAAGGTTTAGGTCAGAATCCATCACTACACCCAGATTTCATGCCTGATCTCTAGTTTCTATCTGTAGTATCTGTTGTGTTGATGCTGGATCGTTCCTGTTTAGGTCCAAAGATGATAACTTCAGCTCTGTTTCGGTTCAACTGGAGAATGTTGTGGTAACATCCACACATCGATTTGTTCCAAGCACCTGTTCAGAGCAAGGATGGATTCAGAGTCACCTGGTGACATCGTAAAATGAGGAGACTTGACTAAGGGGGCGTCCCATAATTGCCGTCTTGTCTGTGTTGCTGTTGTGACTTGTCCACAGTGCAGTCCTGCATCTCACCCCTTCATTTCTGGAAAAAGGCACCAGGTCCCTCTAGACCAGGGGTGTCCAAAGTCGGTCCTAAAGGGCCGTCATCCTGCATGTTTTAGTTCTCTCCCTAGTGGTTGTAACAACCTCCTCAGCAAGTCAATGTTCTGCTTAGGTCTTCTAATGAGCCATCATTTGATGCAGGTGAAACCAGGGAGAGAACTAAAACATGCAGGATGCCCTCAGGACCGACTTTGGACACCCCTGGTCTAGACCTTGTATGCATAAAAGAGTTACCTCAGATGAATGGACCGATTGTTTTCTGCTGTTTATTGATGAAAATACCAATGAATGGTTTTGCCCTGCCAAAACTGAAGCTATTACTTAACGCATTGTTCAAATCCGTCATGTGACAGAAGAGGAAAACCTCTTCCAACAGCTGCATTTTTAGAGAGCAAACAGGTGACATTGCTGAGTGACAAGCACATGTCTGTTGATGATGGCGGTGTGGGTGTGTGAAGTCACTCAGGGGTTACATACTGTCACCAGAGACATAAGGTAAAAACCTTTGTCTGGTCCTTTGTATCAGCTGCACAGATTAGATCAAGTTAAATAATCATGAAAATATGTGCAGTTTCTTTTCTTGACGTTTATGTAATGTGGATTACACATTTCAGTGTGGATAATCCTCTCTGCAACGAGAGCACGCTTTGAGACTTTATGCTTCAAACCTAATTTGAGATTAATCCTGTAGATAAGAGAGAAAAAAAACACTTTCAGGCATTCAAGTATAATATGAATAACTGTTGCTATTTTTTATTAGAAACTGAATATTCACAAGCAAGTTATATATGAGAATAGTGGGGCGACAGCGGCTGAGGAGGTCAGAGTTCATCCTGTAGGGTTGATGGTTTGTCCATTTCAGTCACCTTCACCTGCTTTGCCTCCTGGTGGGCCAACGGGTCCAGTGGAGCCGTTTTCATTTCTGTCAGTCTGCCACAGAGCAGCTGAGGCTGCAATGTAACTCCACCATCAGCGCGTGAATGACTGAACGTAGTCTGAGGTGCTTTGGAGTCCTCTACACTAGACAGCTCTATGCAGTTCGTGCAAAAAGGAAGGTGTGTCCCTCATCAGTCGACGTTTCCATCCCCCCTGTGGCGGTTTTGTAATTGAAACCTCACTGGTTGAGCTTGTTTTCTGTAACGTTTAGTTCGTCTGATGAAAGAGTTGTGATTTATTTGCCTCCAAGGAAACAAAACATGAAAGTTCCTGCACCAGGAGAAGAATCCTCCCTGCTCTTTTGACAGCTTGAGTGATCGATTAGTTAATCAGCCTTTTGACAACTTCCAGGATTACAGGCACATCTGGTTTTTAACTGCGATTCCAAGTACACAACAAATCCCGTATGACCAAATTAAGACTGTCACATTTGACTTCAACACTGTTAAGAGTGTCTGTATGAGACAACAGCAGGGTGTTGTTTTTGGAGAGTTGGTACCTCAACTCTTTCGTCAAATAGTAAATCTGTCTGGAGGCAGTAAATTAACACTTACTAACTAGATGTTCAAGTTAAAATATTAAAATCTTGACGCTCAGAGTATTTTTTTTTTTTTTACTGCACGCCATTCTCTAATCCAGTGATCCCCAAAGTCGGTCCTCAAGGGCCGGCATCCTGCATGTTGTAGTTCTCTCCCTGGTTTAGCACCTGGATCCAATGATGGCTCATTAGAAGGCCAAAGCAGAACACTGACATGCTGAAAAGGTTGTTACTACCACCAGAAAGTGGAAATTGTTATTGTTTTGAACTTTTCGAAATTACTTGGAAAATAAACATTTAATTAAGATCCAATGTTCTTCCAATGAAGCACAATTGGAAAACAATTTAGGGAAAACTCTAAAAACAGTAATGCTTCCCCCCAACCCCCCGTCTGTTTTCAGGTCCTATTTCTCTAAGCATTTTGTAAGTACAAATATATTTTTAATTTAAAAATAAGACTGCTTTTAATTCAATATTTTTCATTTCAGGATAATGTTTTGACACATATTTTAGCGTTTGTCATAAGCAAACTTAAGACAGGAGGAAGAGAAATAATCACATCTGTTGTTTGAGTGAATACAGGCAGAAAAAACATTGTTTTTCTCTGTTAAATTTCAGCATGAGAATCATCATGTTTGAAAATTTGTTTGTAAAATTTTGCTTAAATTTAGCAAAACAAATAAGGCGGATTATGTGAGCTTAATTTTTTAAAAATAAACCACGTTCCAAAATAAACAGCTATGGTACCAGGCAGAGAAACATTATTTAAACAATGTGGAGGATAAAATAACCTGCTGTGGAAAATCCTTCACCTCATGACACCTGTATTTTCAACATCAGTGTGCATTTTAATAGAAAAATAAACACGGGATATTTTTTGATCTACAAAATAAAACAAGCAAAAGGGAAAAAAAGAAGAAGAAACTGCAAGTGCAACAACAACTGATGTTGCTCCACCTGAGAATGGAGGCTGCTCTCGGTCACAGTCATTATGTCACCTGTGCGTCTACCTGCGGCATGTGACGGAGCACCTGCAGAAAGATCTTTGCATGCGGTCTCATGAGGCAACATGTGAGGAGCAGAGATGCTGGCCGACAAAGTGCCCTCTGCTCTTCATGCTGAAAATTATCAGAAAGTAACATCGCTTGCAGCGGGACAGATTTCCGTCACCAAGAGCAAGCCGACCGATCGGCTGAGGCTATGATATCGCCATGGCATCTGTCTTTGTGCGGTTTCCGTACCTGCAGAGCTCTAAGAAATTCCTCCAATAATAGTCACTTTGTGCAGGTTGACTCATTAGATCAAAGTGTGCCCAATTTGACTCGTGTATTGTGGCACCACAGGAGGGAACGCTTGACAACATAATTAAGCACACATCCTATTTGTGTTCTGGATGTGCATTCATCTCCATTTAATCAGCACCGGAGCCACAGTACCGTATGAGACAAATGCTGACCAAACAAAAGGGACATTTTCAAAGTTTTATTTATATTTAACCTTTGTGCGTGCGAGGACTGTGGCAAATGATGCAAGTTTTACGTGTGTGGGGTCGGTTGGACCCCATTTGTAAACACAAGGGTTAAATAACTGAAGGGCACTGTGGTATGGCTCACTTACCTGAGACTGACAGCCGCTCTTCGTATCTGTTGCTGTTCATTCCAGCGCTGTGCGCCACGCCATGTGACGAAGCATAACTGAGATTCCTTCCTCTGATTACATCTGAAACCTCCATACTGCTCCTCTGTCACATGCTCCATCTCTAAAGGGCAACATTTTATCATTTCTTTCTGTTTATCACTTAGTTTACAGACGACCGTTTCCACCTCTGTGTGCACAGTTACTTCCTCTTTCTGCTCAAAACGCACACAACGTCATCATTGCGTCTGCAGCTCCCGTCCTCTCTCGTCTGTGGACTTATCTGCCCGTGTTTTAAATTCGAGTTAAAAATTATGTTTAGTCAACTTTTTTTTTGCTTTGTTTTTACTTTATAAGACAATTTATGTGAAAATAATCGGGGTTTATTCTGCTATAGCAGTTTTTAGCACAGTTGAGACTTAATTCATAATAATAAATTTTACATCTAATACCCATTTACAACAACAAATATCAAAGAGGTGAAAAGATTGTTTTTAAAATTCTTAAGTGGGGTTCTGTAGAGTAATCATAAGCATTCAGTGTGTTCCCTGCACTAGTTAGCTTTGGATAATCCAGGTTTTTAAGAATATTTGTCTTCCCATAAGTTGGTCCTGGTGGTTCTTAAGTCACAAAATAAGTTGAAGAAGATGTAATGTTAATGATGTAATATTAAAGTAAACTTTAATTAAGTTGCTGCAGGTAAAAAGCAGGTTTGGTGTGCTGCATAATCTCAAACTCTCTGACTTCAAATCTAGATATATTCATGCTATATGAATATATCCACGTATATTAAAGAATACACTTACACGCATTGATTAATTTACCGCTTGTTTTTGATGCAAGCAAATCTGAGCACTCCCTGTTCAAAAATTCATTACAGTTTTGTCCCACCCTCCGCAGCAATGGATGAAAAATGCAAAGTGAACATTGTGCGATAGCAGAGCTCTCACTCACTATAAAGGTGATCAAATGCAGTCGTCTTTTGCAGGTGTAGTCTGCAGGTGACTCAGACTTGGGAACAATCTGTAACAGCGACTTGTAAACAAACACTACTGTTGCACCTCAGCTCTTGTTAAAACAGCATCTTGTGGGATTTGAGCTAAATCCATCTGAAAACTCTCTAAATATGACTTTTAATCAGGACTAAACTGACACAGCAGATGCTAAAAAAACATCTTAAGGCTCTAATTCTGCATTTCCAGTATAAAAAAGATCCTCAGTAGGAATCTTAACATACACCACAGTTCCCTGATCTGCTTAGGTTGATGGTTTCTATGAGAGATTAACAATATAAATCTGGTGATGTATTCACTTATTTAGACTTTTCTAGATACAAAGTCTTGTATTTTACACTTTATTCAATATAGAGTCATTTGTTTATTCTTTATTTAAAGGAGTGGTTGACGAGAGACGACCAGGAGATAATTGATGTTGTGTTTCAGGAGTTTTTGTGTGAACTTGTTTTTTACATTGATGTTTTTTGTTGTGTCAACTAAACAAAGTCCATCTACTGGGTTTCCTTAGACAAACATTTTTTTAAACTACTGAATAATTAATTGAGCATATTGCACTTTTTGATAATGATGATTAAATGGTATATATGTGTGACTGAATAGAAATTTTTCTTTTTTTTTTGTACAGTGCCTTAACACAACATTTGTGTTGAATTGGGGCTATGTAAATACACCTAATTGAATTTAAGCATTGTTCAAGACATTTTCTCTTGTGGGAGATTAATAAATAAACTTTTTCTATTTCTAATGATGCCCTGTTCTTATGCTTTCACACCTTTTCTGTTTGAATTAATTCTGAAATTTTTACTTACACCAGTTTTTCTCACTGTATTAAAGGCTAGCTGGTTTCACTACTAAATATGGGGAAGTGAATAAATATTAGATGCAGTAAAATAGATAAACTTTTCCTTCTTTAACTTCTAAAGATCATAAACTCAACAACTCCTGAATTTTTTTGTAGCTGAACCAGAAAACTCACTAAAGCCAATGTTGGGCCTTTGCTTAGGGAGTTTAGAAATTGTATTTTCTGATCCATCCGACTACGTCCAAAACAAGTTGACAAATGTAAATTGTTTTAGTGCGGAGACTTTCTGTATGTCTAAACTTTGCATGAAAACATAATAAAATCATATAATTCTAAAAAGAATGTGGTCAGTTATTTGCGCTCTAAACTTATATGACAGCCTAATTTCCAGCATGGCCCAAATATTTACAAAGTACTGAATAACAACAAGATTTATTTCTGCTTGAGGGGTTTTCGGCTGTCTGAATTCTTCTGTATGTAGATGTTTAAATGTGACCTTGTGACTGAGTGACATTCCTCATTTTTATGGCTCTCTGTCCCCTGATTCTCTGTGTCTGTAGAGTTAAAAACATGTTTTTCATCAATCAAAAGGAGCAACGTGCTCCTTAAAAGGGCCTTTTAACAGACGCATCATTCTCTCTTTTCTACTTATGCAGCATTTATGTTTTTGTCAACTTTGACAAAGTTGATTTAATTCTGACTTGGTCACATTGGCTAATTAAAATACTAAGCAACATTATAAATATAGAGGAAAATAAGCATGATAAAAATGGAAAACAGTCCAGATGCTCAAAAGTTCTGCAGAGGATGAAAATCTGTGTTTTCTCCTCACATATATCATTTGTAGATTATATTAAAGTGTCTTAAACAAATTTGAGCATCATATGTATGTAACTTGACTAAACACAACACACTTTAAAATATAAAATAACGATGATTTCCGTACTTAAATGAAAAATAAATATCCAAAACAATCTGATTATGAAAATTAAGCGTCAACTGTTGAGCTCAGTTTTATCCAGTCAAGACCTGTTGAAATGAATTGAACATTTAGGTAGAACTTGTCTGACAACATGAAGTAGGCAGAAGAAAAGTAAGAATATCAGCACTCTATACTTTGATTTAAATGATTTTAAGAACAGATGAGAAACAAAGGTACTGAGATCTATTGGTTTGAAAATGGTTTAAAGCCATTAATACCAGCAGTCAAACTTGATGGTGGAAATATACTGGCCTGGAGAGACGTTACTGGATGATTTCTTTGTAAGTGATGGAAACATGGATTCAGCTCTGCAGAAATAAATCCTAATGGAGAGCATCTGACCACCAGTTTGTGAACTTAAGTTCTAACCCAGTTGGGAGAATGATTAAAAATATATTAGCAAGTCCACTTCTAAATGGCTAAAAATGAAAAGGTTTGCAGTGGCCTAGTCAAAGTCTGGACTTTAATCTGATTCCAATATTTATACTTGAAAATCCTCAAACAGGGATGAATTAACAAACCTCTCCATAGTGCTGAGTGAGTCTTTGCCAGTTGTCAACCTTTTCGCCAATTTTTGTTTCTGCCAAGTGGGCTTAGGGTGATTAATTTTCACATGAGGTCATTTAATTGTCTTTTCACTGAATAAAGGAAATCATAATTCAGAAACTTTTGATGCTAAAATTGGTTTGAATATCTGAAAAATTTCAACGTGCCAGAAAAGGAACGAGACGAAATGTGGAAGGAATCTGACACTTTTTCATGTGAAATAAAAAATCTTGCTTACAAATTTGCACTCATTTAGCATCCAGTGCATATTTTTAAGAATTACTCAACATACGCTTTGTGTCTCAACTCAGAAACCTACAAGAAAACATATTTATGTTTTGTTTTCTTGTAAACAAATGGGCTCTTTTAGAAACTGAAAACGTCAAATAAAAAACACAGCACAGTTTGGAGACACTCCAGACCATTAACTCTGCACTCAAAAATAATATTGTTAGCATTGTTCAATCGAATGTTACCATCTTTATCAATCACAGCTCCTTAGAGCATCCTGGGAACTTATCACAAGATCTCTGACAAGCTGGTGTTGCTTAAGTCTGAGGTCAATATGTTGAAACGAGAAAACAGATATCGAGTGGAATGTTCTAGGTGTCAGTCAAGGAGCCATACCTGAAATATGATGAACTCTTTAGTTGTAATTTATCTTTGGTCAGATGATCAGTGAGATATGAAGCACACAAAACGTTTTTAAAGGCGGTGAGCATGTGACTTTGTACATGGGCAGGAATGTTCCTCGCACTCCACCACAAAGAAAATGATCAAAACTGCTTGCAGTGACACATTAAGCTGGTAAAATATGAATATAATGAAGAAGAAAATATGTTTTTATTTTAAATATGACACGTAGATTGTAGTAGTAGTAGTAGTAGTTAAAAATTACATTTCAGGTTTTACTCTAAAATGTGAAAAAAAAATCTTCTTTTCAGCTTGAGCTTATTGAGGAACTCTATTTTATATTTTGAGCACATATTTTAGACATTGAAGTGTTTTTTTATTTCCTCTTCTGATTCATTCCACAATATTTTGCTTTACAATTAACTGAGTGTACACTTTGAATCCACCAGTGAAAGAGTTTCTGAATTCCTTGAATTCAAACCAGAATCAATCCACAATCATGCTTAACATTTAACGACATTCTGAAATTTCAGCTCGATTTTTTTGTGTTAAATTTCACCTTCTCCCAGAATCACTTTGCACTGATGTCAGTTTGAAAACTTTTTATACAGAACTTCTTCACTTCTTCATTCAAGATCCTTTAATAGCCACACATGTTATCTGGTTTACAGAAACTCTCATATAAACATTTCCTAACTAATAAACGTGCCAGCAGTACTCTGATCTTCACCCAGAAGAATTGTGGGTGAAGAATAGCTTCACTCAGAATAGTTAGCTCCTAACGGCTCCTTGGAAAAGGAGCGGCTAAGGAGCGGCTAGCTCCTTTTCCAAGGAGAGCTAACCTCTCCTTGGGAAAGGAGAGGTTAGCTCTCCTTTTCCAAGAATTAGCCAGAACAGTTCATAGGAGATTCTGTTACTGTGTCTAATTTTATGATGCTCAATTGTCAACGTTATTTATCCTGTTTAAATATTGTTTATTTATACATTTGCTTTGGATTTTACCTATTGATATAAGTTACTTTTCCCTGTGTAGGGCCATCAGTTTTATATCTGGTGTTGCAGCAAAGACATTTCACAGGCATTTTTTAATAAAGTAAATGTTTTCCATCCATCCATTTTCCTTCACCCTTGTCCCTCAGTGGGGGCGGGAGGGGTGCTGGTGCCTATCTCCAGCTCACGTTCCGGGCGAGAGGCGGGGTACACCCTGGACAGGTCGCCAGTCTGTCGCAGGGCAAGTAAATGTTTTATTATCACTAATAATAATAATAATAATAATAATGGACAGACTTTTTTTTTAAATTGTGCAAAAATTAGGTTTTATTCCATGTCAGAAATAAATTTACCTACTAATTCCTCTAAATATTCACATTCCCTAAAACATTAACTATAAGTTACTAATGTCAGAGATTTATATGTCTCTGATATCTCTGTGTTACCAGAGTAAAGTTTAACTTACTTTCAAAAAGCTGAAACTCATAAACTTTTTTCAATACTCAAACAACACTGCAACATTTTTTTAAAGCATTCAGAGAAATAGCATAAAATGAGGACATGCATTTTCCTTTTTAATAGTTAATTTCAGCAGCACGTTCTGCCTATGTTATGTTGTGATTTCCACGTCCCGCAGCCTTTTCTAGAAGTGATATTACCAGTCTAAAAACATCAGATGAGGAGTGGCTTAGCTCTCAGCAGGTACAATGAGTCCACACCTTGCCTCTGGGTGGTGGACAAGATCCCGCCCCCAATACAAATCGCTCTATAAACATGATGGCATGCTAATGCAAGACACAGACGGGGCACCGGACTGAGAGGACCAGTACCAGGAGAGGGTCAGCACCATCACCATCATCATGGGAAACTGCTGCGAGAGATTGGGTCCACAGAAGAACACGTACATGCGTGTGAGTCTGCCAGCCGTCTGCTTTGTGTGGCAGATTGCTATGATCGTCCTGTTTGGGGTTTTCATCCGCTATGACAAAGAATCAGATGCACACTGGGTGGAGTACAAGCACAAAAATAACCTCACCGACCTTGAAAATGACTTCTACTTCAGATATCCCAGTAAGTATGAAAAAGTTGACAGAGATTTTAATGTGGGTGTGATGGATGTTTGAGAAAACAGATGAAAAAATGTCTGAATGCAAAATGTGCCTTTGCCGGTTTCTTTCTCTGTCAGGAAAATTTTAGGTACTTTTCCAAAGACACACAGAAAACACCATGTGTTTACAAAAACTAAGAAGTAATTCATGGGAAAGTATTTAATTAAAGATTAACTATCTATTTTTTTATATCTATTATCTAGTAGTCTGGCTGCAGTTGAACAAAACTGTATTCTGCAACAAAAATCCTACAAGTTACTCTCATGAAATATTATTGCACATATAGGGAAAAAAATCATAACTAAAACTTCCAGAAATAAATTGACCTCACTTCTTAATCCTGAATTGGAGTTGCACAAATATTGTTTTTCTTGAGAAACTGCGTTGTCTTGTTTAGAGCAAGCTGTTGCATAACAACCCCGGCGTTTGTTTCTGCGCCTGCAGGCTTCCAGGACGTCCATGTGATGATCTTTGTTGGATTTGGTTTCCTCATGACCTTTCTGAAACGCTACAGCTACGGCGGCGTGGGATTCAACTTCCTGATCGCCTCGTTCGGCCTGCAGTGGGCTCTTCTCATGCAGGGCTGGTTCCATTCCCTCGATCTGGACACTGGAAAAATCTACATTGGGGTTGAGAAGTAAGTACTTTTCCCTGTGGAGTTTATTATGCAAGTAAAGTGAAACTGCATTCTTTCACCGGTCAGGTGATGTGATCTGTGAAAGACATATTTCCAGTTGAGCTTGAACTCTCCTTCTTCCAAACAGCATCATCAATGCAGACTTCTGCTGTGCCGGCTCGCTGATCGCCTTCGGCGCCCTGCTGGGTAAAGTGAGCCCCGTCCAGCTCATGGTTGTCACCTTGTTTGGTGTTACTTTGTTTGCTGTGGAGGAATACATCATCCTCGACCTGCTTCACGTGAGTCTGATTAACCAATCAAACCAGATTTCATTCACTTCAGAGAGAGTTTTTCCTGACGTGTTGCTGTTGTTACAGTGCAGAGATGCTGGTGGATCCATGGTCATCCACTGCTTTGGAGGGTATTATGGACTGGCCATCTCCTGGGTGCTCTATCGACCAAACCTACACCAAAGTAAACACCTGCATGGGTCCAACTACCAGTCGGATCTGTTTGCAATGATTGGTAAATAAAGATTTATTTTGGCTTAAAATGTGGAACTCTTCTCTTACAGATTTTTAGATAAATTTTTTAATTTGATTTCAGGTACTCTGTTTCTCTGGATGTTCTGGCCCAGTTTCAACGGAGCTATCTCATACCACGGCGATGGACAGCACAGAGCGTTCATAAACACCTACATCGCTCTCGCCTCCTCTGTTCTCACTGCTGTTGCCTTGTCCAGCATGTTCCATAAAAGAGGAAAACTGGATATGGTACATTTGCAAAGGCAGAATCTCTTAATAACTCAATAATCAGGCGTATTTGTGATATTTGTCATGAATAACACGTCCTCTGCTCCCCTTATGCAACAGGTTCATATCCAGAATGCCACTCTGGCAGGCGCCGTAACCATGGGAACGTCAGCAGAGTTTATGATCACTCCTTACGGCTCGCTTATTGTGGGCTTCTGCATGGGCATCATCTCCACCTTCGGCTACGTCTTCGTCACAGTAAGTCTGCATATTTTTACTGTGTCGTCTGCAAACGTAGAGGTGAACAAAAGACACAAAAATGTGTTTTAAACAGGAAGTTGGCAGCAACTTCCTGTTTTGAGACAAGTTATTTTAGGCACATCTAGATTTTCAATATTAAAAGGAAAAATTGATAAAGTACCTCTAAAACAACTGTAATTTTGTTTCCAGCCCTTTTTGGAGAAAACCCTGAAGCTCCAGGACACATGTGGCATTCACAATCTGCATGCCGTCCCAGGAATGCTTGGCGGCTTCCTCGGTGCTATCGTTGCTGCAGCAGCTAGTGAGGATGTCTACAGTAAAGAAGGGTGAGCCAAATGAATGCAGTCATAACTCAAACCTCATTCAACCCCAACCAGACATCTTTAGCTGTGGAAGTGGTGGTTCCCCTTCTGTCTTCTCAAATGAGGCAATAATAACAAAATGTAATTGCTGTAGATTAATTTTGTTTTGATATTTACATTGGTCAGACCACTGATTTGGTGCTTATATTGAAATAATCACCAGAAATCTGCAGAAAAAACAGACAATGCATTTTTTTTTTGTATCTTTTGACACACCCCTGACCTTGGTTCTCCAGACAGACAAAATCTCCTTACTTCATCAGACTATTAGATTAGCAACTGATGTAAAGATGTGTTAACCATTCATCAAAATCTGATACACATCTCTATCTACATTTGTATTTCCACGTAGGCTGATAATTGTATTTGATAAGGAGGGAAAATATGCAAACAGAGGAATGGGAACGCAGGGAGGATATCAAGCTGCTGGGACATGTGTGTCGATTGCCTTTGGACTGGTTGGAGGAGCCATTGTTGGTGAGTTTAAAAAAAGTGTGATGCAGTTGGCTTCAGTGCTTATTTTGGCAATGCATGTTGAAAGTATTATATATATATATATATATATATATATATATATATATATATATATATATATATATTAAATCTGACTCAGACTGACAGTATTTCTGCCACAAATACTAACATGCTAATAAATATGCATATTTCTTTATGAAATGAGTATACATGTACATTGAGCTGCGACATCTACTGTTATCAAAGGATGCCAGAGGTATTTATTTATTTTTTATTTTTTTTAAAGGGCTCATCCTGAAGATTCCTATCTGGGGTGACGCTGCTGATGATCACTGCTTCGACGATGAGGCTTACTGGGAGGCAAGATCATCTTTTCTACCACTAGATGGTGCTCTTTCCCTTTAAATTACGTCTCTAACCAATAATATAATTTTGCAGCTTCCTGAGGAAGAGGAGGAGATCCTTCCTCCTGTTTTGGAGTACAACAACCACATGACTCACAAAAGCCAAGACATGTAAGCGTATTCACACGTTTACACTATTTTGCATCTGTTTTCTGAACCTCCAGCTAACTGTGACTTTCTTCTTTTCTCCGGCAGAGCCGAGTCCAGTTTCTGTGCCGAGCAGTGTTAGAGACAAGCTGTTGGCCCAAGTTTAAATTTGAACATAATGCAGCTCTTCAGCAACATAATTTATGAAGGTTTTCACTTTGCCATTTTTTTTTTTGACGGCTTTTGACACCTGATGTCAGGATCTGATTATTGGAAACTAAAATGTTAAGTATGTTCCTTTTTAGATCAAAAATCTATTCAATCAGATTTAATGTGGATCTTTCATTGAGGAAGAAATGTCATGAATTATTGCTGTGACCATGGTTCTTACTCCAGCCTGTATGATGTGAAATTGGATGTTTTTATGTTCTTTAAGCTGATTTTTGTCAATACTTTTTCAATGTAATTATGTCTAAAGCAATTTAACTTACTACAGAAAATTGTGTAGCTGAAAAGGCTTTTAAAGTGTGTTATTTTATGTAATGCAAACAGGAAGTGATGAGGTTTGAAAAAGGCTGGTGTCGTCAGATATGGCAGGTTTGAATAATGTATCTACGTCAGCAGTAGTCTGCATTTATCATTAGTTCTTACAGAGTAACTATGATGCAGTTTATTCAGTTTGATTGCTGGAATGTTGATTGTTAACTCCAGTTGCCAAAGGAAGCGCACCAGCAGGAAAACTCAGATTTCAAACATCTATAAGAAACGTGTGCTCCATTAATGACTGCATCTCATGAACAGGACTGACCTAAGATGATATTTATTAATAAAAACAGGACTAATTTCTGACAGCTACTGTTTAAATATTTAATTACAGGCCCTTTGAATCGTTTGTAAAGCTTTATGAGACAGTAAGGGTTGAAAAGTCTTGTGTGTTTAAAAAGAAAATAAAAGGCATTTTTCAGCATGTAGCGTAAAACCTCGCCACCAATAAAACCTCAGTCATATGTAAAATAATATGCCAGACATATCTTCATGCCCTCTAACAGTTTCAAAAGTTATTTCTCTTATTGGCCTATTGTTCTAGATTTTGTAAGATTAAATTGTATTTACCTGGAATAAAAAAAAAAAAAAAATATTGAGGAATCATAAATTTGTTTTTCAGTCATTGATTACATGTTTATAATTTGTAATCAAACAGGTGTAATGTCGCAGTTTGTGGATTATTTAATACTTTGTTTTAGAATTACAAGATGCAACAATGAAAAAATAAAGATGCTTGAAAAGCAAAGATGTGCACCAGATTTTCACCCCCCCTGCCCCCACACACACAAATATTAACAAGAAGTAAGAGAAATCTGAGAGAAATGTTACTCCTTGAATGTAAATATATGACAAATGACAGAAGTTGTGGCTTTTGTGATAAGACGTATCAGAGGAAAATAAGAATAAAATAATTCCCAAAAAAAGACCGAATTTCTCTCATGCACTAAAATAAGATGTAAAATAATGCAACAATATAAATACCCGGGTTTTCCTACTTTGAGCCACAGGGTGGCGCTGCATAGCACACAGAAACAATGTATCTGTTCTGAACACAAATTAGTGCAGTTGAAGGTTGTAGGGCTTAACTTAAAGAGTTTTATTAGTTTATTTTTCATTAAAGATAATATATAATGTACAGTCTGTTGGCCCCACATTATCCATAAACAAGCCAAATTTTAAGTTTAGCCTATATGGAGCTTTCTAAATGAGAGCACAGTAGAAATAATTGTTCAAGCAGGAGATGTTAGTAATAAAACAATGTGCAACTCTGAAGTCATGCATTAAGATTCAGGAAGCTTTTCATGAATCTCTGACATTTTTAATAATTTTCTTTACAATGGATTTTATTTTTGTTTTCTAATTCAGCACTGCAAAAACAAACCAGTCAAGTTTATTTAGTCTATTTCAATCCAACAGGTAAAACATAATAATAATTATTGTTGGTCTTAATGTCTAGCAGACATTGGGATCATTAACTAATTGAGGGGTCTGATGCCTTAAACAACCCTTTTCCCTCCAGATTTTTTTTTTCTAACATTGTCTCCTTTGGAAACCTGACGCGTCACACAGAAACAGAGCTGCAAAGCAAATGGCTGAATGCAGACAACAAAAATCAATCCAGATCGCTACACGTTTCACCAACAAACTGGCAAAAGACTAAAATGCTTTTTAAATCTATTTTTGTTTTCTAATTCTTAAGATTAATAGATTTTTTTACACTATCATAGATCCTGGAGTAATGACACTCTTTGGTACTTAAGTTCAGTGAGATACTTCTAGCAGTCATCCATCAATCTCTCTGTGATGTTTGAGGGATTTTTTTTACTTGGTTAGTTCATTTCAGGATCAATACCTGTTTTTTATTTTTATTTTTATTTTTTCACCCACTTTTTGTCAGCTTTTGGATAATTGTGATGTTGCAGGGACGAATTAGAGTTGGTCAGGTTCTGCTGCAGCAACGTTTTTTTTAATGTTTTTTTTAATGTTTTTTTTAAATCTGTAACGTTCCACTTGGGTTATACCAAACACGTCTTTTCTTCTGGTGTGCAGGTTATTTAATTTTAGACTTTTTTTGTCCAAAGAGCATTTTTACAGGAGTCCCAAACTTCATCTGTGTTCTCTCTGAAAACATCTCCAGTCAAATCTGTGTAGCCTCTTTGTGATGATACAAGCAAAGATTTACACATAAATATGAAAAAGACTCTTGTTACGTTTTAGGGTTTTGTGACATATAATTTGTTGTTTTTAGGACTAAGTTCTGTTGTTTTGATGATCCTCCTTTGGGAAACTACTAATCCAAACAGGAAACTGATTGACTTCACATTCTTTCAAAACATCTTTAAATCCCCTTCGAGACCCACAAACATATCGGTTACTATTTATTCCTCACCAGAAATTAATTGCATTTTTCATGGTACTGAAAATTTTAAAGTTTTTTTGGTTTGCTAACTTCCATTTGATTCGTCCAGTAATGTAGAGATGTTAAACAATCCTGTGTCCAAATTAGAAATTAGTGCATACACAAAAGCTTTGAAAAAGATGTGAAATATCCACACATTAAATTTTAAGTACATTTTTCTGGTATTTGATTACAGCAGCTAGAGTATTTTGACTCCAACTGGAAGCTCTTAAAGTATCAGACGACAATAAAGTCATGAATATTCATCTCACAACAAGCTGTAGAAGTAAGGAGACTCGTTGAGAGCCGACTGCAGGAACATTTTCTCTGTCAGCTGTGAGGATGGAGAGGTTCAGATTGTTAAGGCGGCTCCCTGAGGTCTTTGGACACTTGTTGCCCCAAGGCCTCTGGCCTCTTCGCACCCTTTCATTCTGATGGTAATGATGCCCGGACAGACCGGTCAATAGGATCATCTCCTGACCAATCACTGTGACATTAATGAACTGCGAAAACAGAGGCTGGACATATGCTGCATGCTGGCTTTGTCAGGTTAGCTGCTGGCAGAAGCTTTATTGAAGGATGAGGTTAAACAGGTTAACTGAGGGCTGAAGCTGCTGCTGTCACCTCAGAGTCTGAGTACAACAACTTCCACATAGAGTCCGGGACTTTATCCGCTTAATAAAAGATGGTGCATTCAACTATAGGGCTGCATGAAGCTTTGCTTTTTTGTATAAATAGCATCAAAACTCAAAAGTTTTAAGCATTCTTTGGATTTTAAACAATGAACTCAGAGCTTTAAAACAATTTCAAGAGAATTGATATTAATTTTATAAATGCTAAGAGTGTTTAAAGCCAATTAAAGGAAAGTTATTGAGGTTTTCTGGGGAAAAAAACAAAACAAAAAAAAAAACGTTTGTCCTTTGATGATTGTGGCAAAAAAAAAAAAAAAACAAAGAAGGGAAAAATATATTTTAAAGACACAATCTGACAGGAGCACAGAAACAAAACCACCAGTTTAATTAGATTTTCACTAATAATGGTGCATTAGTATGCTTAAAAGGTTTGAAAATGTCTTTTCATTATGTTAAATACAGAAAACCAGGTCAACACAAAAAATACTGACGCAAATAAAGCATGTTAAGAGAACATAGAAATGTTCTTTGAGGAAAAGATGGAGGAGGATCAGGAAGCGTTTGCTAAAAGAGATGTTTCTCTTAAATTATGGCGCTTCCAGGGACCTGATGCCAGAGGAGAGTAAACACACCTCTCCTCGTAGATCATATGACCCTGGGGAGAGTGTTTGTGAAACCACTTGGTCTGCTATTGTCCTCCTGGGACTGGACTCCTCTGAAAAGCTGCAGAAAGCCTGTAATCAGATTAAAGGCTGCTGGGAAGGGGAGGAGGGATTTTTGAGGACTCGCAAAGACGTCGTGGAAGTTCCCTAATCAGTACCTGCCATTGAAGTGCAGAGAAGAGGCTAAATAACGCAGCAGGAGGGAAGGCGGGAGCCAAGCTGGAGGGACAAATTGGCCTGTTGTTGGGGAGGGATCGCGGAACAATGAGGGAGGGGAGGACAATCAGCGAGTATAGAGCTGGAGAGAATAGATGTGATAGAAGCAAGAAGGAGACGGGAGGACTGCAGAGGCGGTGGCCTCATCCTATCTTGCCTTGGCAATTATATCATCTTTTTGAGCTGATTGGAGCAGGCTGCCACGTCCAGCTGGGCTGTAACACGGACGGAGCGTCCTAAACTTTTTCTCTGTGTTCACAAAATGATCACACTACGCCAAGGGGCAAGATCTCAACTCCTACTGTAACGCAATAAACCTCCCGCCGGTCTTCATGCATTTCGCCTAAATTCCTCACACAGAGTCCAGTCCACAGCACTGAACACCGTGAACCAATGAAGGACCGTGAACCTGTTTTTTTAATGTGCTTCACAGGAGTTCATTTGTTGGGGTCAAAGGGGAAGGTCTCAGCGGGGGGAAGACCTCTCAGCAAGCACTGGTGCGGAGGAAAAACCAGTGAAATCACTATTCATGGCAGGAGATTTGGTCACAAAGGCCACTGGTTCCCCGCTTGGACTGAAAGAAGGAGAAACGAAAGCCGGTTTAAAAAAATATGTGAGGAATCCAACGTGAATGATTTGGCTAATTAAGATGCACCTGCACACCAGAGAGCTAATTGATGCTTTTGTAGCAGGTATTAGAGCTACATTACCTTATGCTGCTGGGCCATGTATTCTACCATTAATAAGGTAATTTGTTTATAGATATGATGGGATTTTTACCCTTTCCCATTGAACCATTATTACGTCACAGAAGTCTGCCCTAATTTACTGCTTTCTTTTACATTCCTACATCAATGAGAACAAATCTTACAAAAACTGGAGACAAATCACCAGCAGCTATCAATGAATGAAAGTGTAAATGTGTCATGAAATAGTAATTTTAATCTAATTTTACAGGCATTTAGTTATGAACTAGAAGGAAAATGACTCTTTTTTTTTAAAAGTTAAAATCAGAAATGTTTGGCAGACATTTATATTATGCCTAACCACAATACTTTGTAAAAACAGTTTTTGCTACAGTAAAGAGTGTGAGCCTTTTTGTGTGTGTGTGTGTGTGTGTGTGTGTGTGTGTGTGTGTGTGTGTGTGTGTGTGTGTGCGTGTGTGTGTGTGTGTGTGTGTGAGTGTGTATGTGTGACCCACCTTTGCACAGCCTACTGAAAATTGTCCCCACTTTTCCTTGTAAAGTAGCTCAGACTCAGCCAGACTGAAAGGAAAACATCACAGAGCATGACACTGCCAACATCGTGTTTTGTGCTATTAGTTTTCTTAACGTTTTGCAAGTAAGAACGTTCAGGTTTAGTCTGATCAGTGGACGATATTCCACATGTTTGCTGCGTCTCCTACTTTAAATAAGACTTTTCATTACTTTTCCCCGCAATGTTTGTTTTTTGTTGCCACAATTTCATGAGGTCAAATAGGACCAATAGTGGACTTGTCAACTTCTTTCAGACTTTCTCTCTGGCCTGTCTGTTCTTATTAAGTTGATTGTTCAGTAATGCTAACCCTGTTCAATGAAGACGTCATTGATGAGGGAGAAACGTTGTCTTTAATTTTATTACTGGGAAATCAGGAGGGGGCATATGTACACAGACATGCCACTCTTTTTTAGTCTTTTATTTTAATTTATTCTATTTGCAAAGAGAAATTGGCAACATTGTCAGTAAATCTGGAGGAGACAAATCTGTAATTATATCTGTTTCGGCAAGACACTTAACATAATTCCTAAAAATAGAAATAACAGAGTACTTTAAAAATATACTAGTTTAAAAAAAAATCTGTGACAGAAATATCGACATATGGACAAAAAGTACATAGTAAAAGATATAGGAATTATTTAACTATAACTGAATTTTCCTAACGATAGAAATGCCGTACTTGTTTTTTTTTTCTAGGTTTCTATGTCATCTGTCAGCATTATGATCATTTTCTCTTTCAGTTGAGCGGTTTGTATAGGAGTAGGCCCATGCTTTACCAACTATGAAACATCTGGCATAACCTATGGCGAAACAATGAAATATTGAGGAGAGTAATAGTGACTAGATTCAACAGATTTAAAAGTGTCTGCTGTATTTTATAGTTCAACTGTTTCAACATGCTGCAGCCTGTGAGGCCCTTAGAGGCCTGCAAGGCTTTCCTGACAAACATCTGGTGTCCCAGAGGTGGCAGAGTTTTTTACTTAATTTTTCAGACATTAAGTAAAAATCATAGTATTAATCATATTGGATGCTAAATATTTGTAGATACAAAAGCCAAAGAAAAATAAGCTTTAAGTATTTTCACTTGTTAACATTTTGTGTGAAGTTGAAATTCAAATTCCAGGACAAATAAATATAAAGGACAGCAAAAATGAAGCACCGGATTAATCCTCAACAAACCCCCAGAGGTTGTTGACAAAACCAACAATTTACTTAATGCAACCAATGCTTTATCAACAAATCAAAGTCAAAGTGATACATGTTAATGTCTGAGAGCCAGAATACCTAAAGAAAAAAATTCAGACCATATTTTTAAAATTAATTTTCCAAAAATAAAGGTCTGTCTAAAAATCATATTAATCTAAGAAACAATTTTTGGGGGGATAAATCCTTTTTAACAAGAACAATCCAGGACTGCTTTTGCAACGATTATCGTCTCTGGAGGAAATGTAGGCGAGTTCCTTGGACTGAAACAGGAGCACAGGACAGATTTCTAATCACCCATAAAAACAAACTTTCTATTGAAATGCTTGTTATGAAATGATTTGGATCTTTAATTTAAACGTAGGAACAACCCATATCTAAGAGATAAGGATGCTTCACAGTCCATGCCACCTAAAGGTGTTGTTTGTGAGCACACAGTTCACCATGTAAGGACAGTTTTCAGTATTTAGATGTTCACACAAAATGTGTCCTGTATGTTTTTCCACAACAGCGACTCATTTTTCTCTCGATGTTTCTGCCAAATGAATCAAATTGGCCTGCATCTAAATCTGAGACCAGATTTAGATGCAGGCAAAGCAGATGAACTTCCTTTTCATGGATATGATGCGCAGCATTAGCTTCATTCACTGTGCAGCTCACTAATGTCATGTAGCATTTTTTGGTGACATTTGTTTGGAGAAACAGGAATGCAGATGGATCTGAACACCAGACTAACAATGCAGGTCAGACGTGGAGCAGCAATTCTGTCAGAAATTTTGCGATTAAAATTGCAATATTTATCACAATCCTTGAGCGTTTGGCATCACTGGGCATAATAATGTCTCATTTCTTGTTACTAATATTCTGTTTCATTTGTGCAACATAAAACGCAGAAATTCAGCGATCCTTCCTGCTGTGAATGATTGAAGAAGGTAAATGTGCAGAAATAACCCCTAATTAGCAAAAGACTCTCTTTTTTTATCTGTCCATCTCTTTCATGTGAAATACAGATTATTATTAATCCACAGGGAAACAACGTCATGCACTCAACGTTGTGTTGAGTGCAGATCGTTAAAAAAAAGCGACTCCTTTTTGTCAAAAACTGATAGAGTGAGCTTCTCTGGAAGAGAGCAGTGACACTTAATGCTCCATACAGTTACAAAATATAAAAGCTCTTGATTTCTTGGACTGCAATGGAGGAAGAAATCAGAACGAATAGTGACTCATGCCCCTTTTTTGTTGTGTGGGTGTTTTACTTTGACACCTACTTTATTAGAAATGGCCATGGATGCATTTAGTTTAAGCCCAGTAAAGGTTACAAATATTTAGTTTCTAAAATAACTGCAGGAATTGCACAAGCTGTTTTGCACAGAGAGGGGGCGGTAATCCCACAGTGCGACAAGCAAAGGAGGGAAATTTGTGGAAAAAAGGAGGGAAAGACGGAGACAGGAGAGGTAGGGAGAGTAATGATTCTCTTGGGAAGGGAGGGTGTTTGGGTGAAAAGCAACAGCATATGTATTGTTGGAGGCCCTGACTCGCCACCCTGGAGAGCTCCCTGTTCCCACGGTTTGCTCAACAAACAAACGCAGCGCCCCACTCCTCCACTCCCACCCCTCAAAACATACACACACCACCATGCTCCTGCACGCAGCAGTGATGTCATTAATTACCATCAAAATGAGCATGACAGCAAGCAAGTGTGCGTGTGTCTGCAAGCGAGGCTTTGTCTGTGCGTGTGTGTGTGTGCGTGCGCGCGCATGTATGTGAGTGAGGGAGGGAGATGTAGGGAATGAGAAAGAAAGAGACCATTGTCCGTTCTGAAATAAAGAAATCTCCACTGAAGCATTGTAAATGAAAAAGGCAGAAAAATGGACTAAATTCTGGGATCTCTGAGTGAAAGCTGGGCTGTCACATCTTGTCAGAGCCTCACAAAATGTGATGTGCACACAGCGGCTCGCCTGGCCATAGAGACACACTGTGTGTGTTGCCCTGATGAAATCCAAGCCTTTTCCTTCTCAGTGTGCCCCAACTCTTTTTTTTTTCGTTTTAAATGAACGTAGCATATTATTATTATTATTATTATTATTATTATTATTATTATTATTATTATTATTATTATTATTATTATTATTATTTTTATTATAGTACCTGTCTTCTGTCTGTTGACTGGTACTCGGTAGAAAAGTTTGCAAGGATTTATTGACAATCCGGAAAGGAAATAGAAAATAATGGCTTATGAAGCTTGTTAAAAAGCATGTATCATAATTTTTTTTTTTTACAGCTTTTCCTCTTTGTTCACTTTTAGTGCACAGTAGTTGTATTCATTTCCATGGCTGAATTCGAGAAACATGTTCAGAAAGTGAACATGGCTGATAGTTGCCACACAGTGATAATATTATGTTTGGTTTGTCAAACTCATAAAAACAAACCAAATCCAAGACAAAAGTAGAGATAATAAAGTTTCCAGTGCAAACCTGAGAACATAGAGTTAGCATTGGTCTGGAACGTATGACAGAATAAACAGAGCAGTGACTTAGAGACCTAACAAACCGGCTCTGGGAGGAATTTAAAAGTACCCTGTTTAAAGTCCAGTCTGTCTTTAGTTCGCCGAGGGGATTTTCACTGGTATATTGATCTGCATGGGGTGCTAATAATTTTGAGATTAATTGTATAGTTGGTGTTCATTTTCTGTCTTTAAGTGAGGTGTGGCTTCTAAACTATTTATGCATTCAAAAATATATGTATGTCTTGAAAAACGATACAACTCTGTACCTTAAAGACTTTATGTTTAATATTAAAAGTGTTTATTTTTTCCAGGTTTTTGATGAGTTAGTGCTGATCTCTAGTTCACACCTCTGATAGATTGTAAGTCCTTAATGATGACTGGGTAATTTAATGACTGTATACTTTATTTTTAATTAAAAACAAACAAACAAACAAACAAACAAACAAACAAACAAACAAACAAACAACTATTTCCCTGTTATTTAAATTAGAAAGTTGAAATCTAGAAGTCTTGTTGGACTTCATAAGAGAAGCTCAATGCCCCAGAAACTGATCAGCTTCTTACATAAACAGAGCAGAGCTTATCAGCATAACAACCAAAACTAATGCAAAGTTTTCTAAAGATGAAGCTGAAAAGAAGAGTGCAAAAAAGAGAAAAAGAAGAGTCAAACCCTGTGGAACACCTTAAACCTCAGCTCAGTTCAAACCTGTTAATATAACTCAACCCAGAGCAGCAGGCTGCTGTAGTAATGTTTTAAAATCTGTGAGATTTAAAACCTTACTCAGGATTTCTTGCACATGCCGGACAGTTTGACCTGAGTCCATACAGTTATCTTTTTACTTTTAAAATATGTTTTCTAACTAAGTTAATAATGGACAAATTATGCATAAATGTGCCAAGAAGTGCAAGTGTTGTCCGTGTGTATGCCTAATTTTTTAGCACTATAATGTACAAACAGTTAGTTTTTGGCAAAGCGAACTAAACGAGGCTTTGGCTGTTCAGTCAAGCAGATCAGAGACTCGCATTGCTGTCAAACACACAGCCAGCAATGCAATGGATTCCACCTCATCAAAGTTTGCACTGATAATTGCTACTATTTGAAAAGAAGGCGTGTTAATTAGATGCCTTGATTAGGACCAGAGGAAAAAAAGAAACAAACGCATGCTTTGTTGTCTTGAACAAATCTATCAGCTTGGTGGTTTACGTATCTGCTGAGCTGTAAGGCTTTTGTTTGCTAAGCTTTGATGAGGTCCTTGTTTCAGGACCAGTCCCGTCTCTTCAACTGGGAAAGCATCCAATAGTTCATCAGCGATCCAGAAGGGCAGCAGTAATATTCTTCAAAGAAAGCGTGAAACAGGCAGCAGAGAGGGTCCTGCACTCTGCACTGTGGAATAAGAATAAATCTTTGATTCTCAGCATCTTTGAGATACATCAGCTTGTTTTTGACAAGGCTTTCATTGGATAAAGAGAAGCATTTAAACATGTGGGCCACACTACCAATTTGCATTTAAGTCATGGAATGTTCTTAATAAAAGAAATGTATCTAAAGCTATTTAGCTGCATAAATGACACAAAATTGAAACTGTTTTTTTTTTTATTTATAGTTTTGTGTCAGGTTGTCTGGTGACCAGACTGGCATAATTTTCAGCTCTGTGGACCAGTTGGAAAATAAAAAATCTGCTATTTTTCCCATCAGTTAGTTTGCGGGAACATCGACACACTTCGGTGTGGAAGTTATCACTGAAGGAAGAAAATCTGAATCAGTATGGTATTTGTCTTTTTCATGAAAACCTGTTGGTTATTCATTCATCCTGCTACCTGAGGGAGAGTTAGACTTTACAACAGATGACAAGAAGGCTGAATGTATCACATGTATTAAAAACTGCTATAATCAGAAACTTTGCTTTAGAATATTACTTAAATCCTGTTTTTTAGGGAATCCTTCTCACCCACATGATGCAATGCTATATGCTCCTAATAACTAATGAGCATTAATAGTGGGAACTATTAATGCTCATTAGCATTAATGTTAACGTTTCAAGCTCTTTGAAACGTTAGAAAAATCTGCAATAGGACATAACACAACTACCAAATTTGATTGGTGCATCTTTATGCACTATTTATTAAGAAGTTTCTGTCAGTTGTTTGAAGAGTCAAAAAATAAATTCAAATTTGACCAGGTATGTCTGCCCACATTGAAATCACCGGCTTTAACGGGGAAGTAAAAGTCCTTTTGTAGCGCTTTTACCGTCTACTTTCTAAGTCAAACAAACAACATTCACTGTTTGCATGTCTGCTTCTGCAGAGGGAGACATTAAAACAGCTTTAAGGGGGTTGTGAATGATGCAACAGATCGCAACATTTCCCCAGCAGGGGGTGCTACAGCAGCAACATTACATTATCACTAACTCTCTCTTTTCTTTACACAAACATATCTAATAATAATAATACTAATAATAATAATAATAATAATAATAATAATAATAATAATAATAATAATAATAATAATAATAAACCTTTTCTATAGCTCATAATTATAGAAAAACAATTCTGCAATTAGAGTAGTAACTGCTGTTTTTCTTTCACTTTTGAGTTGTTTTTCAAGTTAACAAGTTATACATTCACAGTTTTATTAAGTGTTTAAAGCATCAGTTTTAAATGTTATATTTAAGAGTCCTGGCATGAACAAAGACAGGTGACTTCATCTCCTTCTTGACGACTTTACGTTTGAAACCCATTTAAATTATCCCTACTGTTGAGGTTTTTTTAAGAGACTACTGGTCACACATGGAGACTTGTGTTTTTATAAGATGTATGAGGTATATGGAATAGCTAGATTCAGTTGAATTTTTATTAGATGGCTGCAAAAAGTTGTATTGAATAAATTTACGAGTGTATCCTTTCTCTTTGTGAAAGATGTGTTCAGAGACACATCACATGTGAAAAATTAAACTGTAAAACATTTGCAGGACCTCTTTTTTTAAATTTAAAATATCAGCTACTAGTTTATTTTATTGGTACTGGATTCTGGTAGTAATACCAGTTCTGGTACTGATTTTATGTCCCAATATCATACCTATAATTTCTTATAGAAGTTTAAAAAGATTGAAAGTTCTTGTTATTTCTTCATACAAAATGTATCGTATCCCTTGCAGATTTAGTTTAAAGTAATCTTTTGCTTTGATCAACAGATTTGTTCTGACGTGCCAACAAGTTGGAGGGAAGAGTTGGACTTCAGTCTGGCAAAGACTCTGAGGAAGGAGCTAAAGGTTAAAGCCATTCGTTTCTCAAAGATGTAGAGCTGATCAAAATATGAGTAGTAACATGCAAAAAGCTGGTCAACAATTGTAAGAAGGGTTTGACTGCCAATAAAAACACTCAAATTATTACTAAGAAGATTATAATGTAACATCTTCTCTAAAAAATCAAAAACAAAAAGCAGAACATCGATTAAAAAAATAATTTTTCCCAAAGGTGATATAAACTGAAAACACTGCAGCAGTCAAATTTACCTCCATACATTTTCCTCCTGTAACAACTTCAATATTTTCACTTTCATCAATAAAAACCCACATAAAAACATTTTGTTCTTAATGTAAAGTTGAGTCTTCATCCTTCTGTCTTTGGTACATATATACTCTGTCGTTACAAAAGTTGATGATTTCCAAAGTATTAAAAAATATGGTGAAATGCAACATGTCTGTTATCATGAGTTGATTGGTTTCATGATTCTTTTCCGATCTATTACCCTCACTAGCTCCCTCTTCTTTTCAATATAAAACGTCTATTTGGGAACAAAACAAATGCATAAATTTCCTAAGTATGTGAGCTGGCAGAGTACCGCAGCAACCTCTTGAATTAAGCGTTGAGACTGGATGATGAGGTGAGAAGCAGAAAAGGCCTAAAACAAACAGCGGAGGGGCTCCAGCCCAACAGCCAGAGGCTTAAGATATATTAAATTACCATGATTGGGACTTAAAGCATGGTTAAAGCCTGTTTGAGAGGCTGTGGAGCCTCAAAGCAGCGCCATTCATGTCTAGGGAGCTGGGTCAATAGGTTGGGGAAGTTCACAGGACCTGATTCTATTCTCATGCAAACGCAGAGAACAAGACATAAAGCTCACTCAGTTGGAAGATATAAATGACCGGACAACCCTGCGCGGCCGTCCGCAGACACAAGCCGGCTCTGCAGCGGCCTGCTCGTCATTCATGAGCGACTTCCCTGTAACGTCTCACTTCCTGCTTTTCAGAGTGACACATGAGACACGCACAGTGTTGTTAAATTTAGTGCAATTAGTTAACTGCTCTTCTGCCACATGGTAAATATCCCGACTCCTCACATACTTCATAAGCTAACAAGAACATTCATCTTTGTCTGCAGAGAGTGAGAATCTCGGCTGGACAGATGCAGACTATATACTCTGTTGAACCAAATGCTGTGTGTGATCTCTAATTCTCTCTAAAACATAAAGATCTCTAAATCTAAACATAATGAGAAAAAAAAACTAAAATAAAGCCAATAGATTAAACCATACCAACCCGAATCAAATAAAAAACACATCACGGATCCAGTTGTTACTCCTAAATTCTGGAGAAATTTACTTAAAACCCTCAAAGTGCTATCAAAAAGTCACCTCTTTTGCTTTAAAGCTTGGCTGTTGTATTTTATTTTTTAATATTTTCACTTTTAACAGTTGCTTGAATAAGATGAGTCTCTCTGCATGAAGCGCACGTGTCTTGGTTTGTCTCAGGTCAACTTGTGTCCCAGCAGACCAAAAGGTCAAGACCTTCTGACCAGCAGCAGGATAATAATGGTGTCTGAACTTTAAGCAGCGACACGTTAAAGACTAATACTAGAGCTGTCACAGATTTCCTTCCTGGTTACATTAACTGGTGGAATAAGAATTTTTTTTATTATTATCATTTCTTACCAGTGCAGAAATGATGAGGTCTGTAATAACTAAATGGACCCTTTTCGACTCTTGTTACATTTGATTTTTATACGTGAATCATCCCAGTGATGTAACAAATGCCTTCACACACTTTGGCATGAAGGATCTGTCATTTCTTGCTCTGTTGTTCATCATTTGAGCTCTTTGGCTCAAAACCTGCAACACTTTTCTGTCTGCCTCTGTCCAAGGTGCTGATGCAAACCAGCTTCATGATGCCTGTAAAACCAGGAATAATCACACCTACATTGTTGGTTTTAGTCTGTTTTATTGAAGACATGAATAACTGGACAGCTTGCATTACATTATAAACAATCCACTTTTCAGCATTTTGTTTTGAAAAAAAAAAAAGGATATCACGTCTATTAACACCATTTAAATATAAAAGTTATCTAAGTTGAGCCTGAAGACACATATTTTCTTCTATCGAACATGATTTTAAGTCGTCCAGGCTAATCTAATAGTTTAAAAATATATATTTTGCAGCAATAAACCTGCATTATCACATTTCACATGAAAAATTATACATAACTAACTTTACAAGCTTCGCTTCATTTTTGCGTCTTTATATTACTGGCTGTTTGAACTGTTCAGTCTGAGTTCGGCTCCATGTGTTCGTCACCTTCAGACGAGCCGTCAGATCCCAGCGTGTTGGTGGAAGATGTGCTGATCCTCTCATTCTGAACCATGGCTGGGTTGAGGCTCATCGCTGTTTTAGCTACAGAACAAAAGGAGGAAAAGCTTTTAGTGCAAATGATCTAACTTGGTAGGAATAATCGTCGTTTGCCAGCATGCAGAAATAAGTTAGTTGACGCAAACAAAACTAGCATATTTTACGCATGGCTCCTGTCAGTTCATATGAGCCCTGGGCCACCCCGGCCCCGTAGCCATGCTGCTGCCAGATTCACCAAATTATACGTAAAAAAAAAAGGGTCCAGGACATTTTAATCCCATTGGGGGACATGGTAAGTCTCTTTCTCTACCAATTTTCACCCTCTCTGTTACTCAAACCTCCTCTTTCTTCTTCAGATTCACAAGGCAGGATTCTGCTGTCCCCCGTTTTTCTTCATGTTCTCTCATATCTTTTCTCAGAGACACTCCCCCCCCTACACACACACACACACACACACACACACACACACACACAC
>NW_015114230.1:0-112500 GCF_001443285.1 Poecilia latipinna | reverse complement strand
TGCTCTGATTGCTGCTGTTCTACTGCAAGCATCTGCTGTCTGGTCTGGACCGAGGTTCCCACCTGTGCCCAGTGTTTACTGCACCAGCCTCTCTCTCTCTCTCTCTCACACACACACACACACACACAGGAAAGGAGAAGTGGCAGACCTTTGTCAAGTGCTCCATTCACAAAAGCAGCCATTGTGGCGAGAAGCCAGGATCAGAATTATAATGTGGGCCCTGGACAGTGTGTTTACCAACAGGCCAACAGGTCTCCTGCAGCTGCAGCACCAAACACCGACCCAGAGCACAGACTCAGCCAAAGCTGCAGGTGCATGTAAGGCGTTTATAGGCCGTTTTCTTCTCTTTTAAACCCAGTGGTTTAGGATTTGATAAATCTACAAACAATTACAAACATGGCGTTAGAATAAATCTTGATGACAGAAATCTACACGTTAAGAAATTACATACTTCATTTGGAGGCAGGTATGTGTGCATCGCTCATTAGCAGCTTCGCTGTAAGCCTTCCCCCAGGCTGCATGGCTAATTAGAGCCTGCTTCCTAATAAAGGAACAGTCCCCCCATTACGTTTCCAAGCAGCTAAAACGAGCTTTATTTAAATCGTGATAGAAACAAAAAAGTAAAGTCATTGTAGGAAGACTAAAACAACAACAACAAAAAAAAAAAGGCTTCGCGGTGAATTTGAGTGTAAAGCTTTAAAGCATGAAGCTGTGTGATTGGTGATGCAGCGAGCCGCCGCCGCTGCGCCTTTAAACAGGCCTGCTCCCAGTTTCTATGCAATTATGTTAATGAGCCCAGCTTGTCTGCCTCCTTTTCATTATCGGCTGGAGTTTGTTTCCTTTATTTTACACCGTTGTCAGGCAGTCCTGGGTTTTTTGGGGTTTTCTTGGCAGCGTTTTGTCCCTCGTGATGGGATCTGCAGGAGAAACCCACAAATCTGCGTCAGATAAACGGGCTGAAACAGTCCTGCGCGCCGCGGCCAGGACCTCCGCCTCCAGACTGCTCCAGTATCTCCAGTTTACAGTTTCCAACGCAGAATGATGAAGAACACTGCTTTGTTTACAGCACTCACTTTGCAGGATCGTGCCGTACTTTATTGACCTGAGCTCAGGCTTTTAGGGTTAGAAACGCTTTCCCGCGCTGTATGTTTTATTTTTATCCTCACATTTATTCACAAGAAAAAAAAAAAGAAAGAAAGAAAGAAACAAATACGAATATGAAAAAAATCTGTCAAAACTAGACATTTGTGATTAAAGAAAAACAGAGTAAGAAGTTTTTAAGATCTGATCAGTGGAAATTTAAATGCGGGACAATTAAAGAAATCCATTTTTAAAAATTGTTAAATTTGTTATGTATTTTTAATAAAAGCAGTTTCTGCAGTAGACATGTTTCCTTTCTTTGCAACTTTCAAAAAGATTATGTAAAATAAAAAATACATTTTTTCTTTTCACCTCCATTCTTCTTCCAATAAAATTTCAAATAAATGACTAAAAAAACAAGCAAAACAAAATAACTTGAAATAGCAAAGACAGTTAATTTACCAGAACAAGAACTGTATAAGTAACAATATTGCTTTTTTTGTTCTCCCTTTATTTCAGTTATTCTTGTTTTGTGTTTCAAAAATACATTTACAATTGTTGTTAATGAGATGTAAAAAGTAAGCAGTGCAATTTAAAATAGATTTGAAAAGACTCAATCGTTTGAAAAGTGTTCAGGAAGGGAACATTCGAGTGTCATTTCTGATTTATTTTTATATCCCTAACAATTATCTGCATCTTAAATCTATTTTTAAAACAAATTTACACAAGTTTTGTTAAGAAGCCAACAGTCTTTGGATTAAAAAAAGAAACACAACAACAAAACAAAGAAAGACATGAGCAATAATATAATAATTTCTTTCTTTCATAGGACATCAGTGCCTTGCGTGTATTTTTTCTTTGAGCTCTTTCACATTATGTCACATTGGAGCCATACACTGCAGTGATGTATCTTTATTTTCTTTATAACCATTTAGCACAACATTAATTTGAACTGATGACATGCAGATTTTAATAGAATAATTTATCAGCCATTAGCAGTGTAAAATCGCTGTGAACCTTCTGAGAGGGAAAACCACAGGGATGAATCACATGATCAAAATGTCACATCAAAATACCAGCTTTGTCAGTTTTTGTTCAGCTTTCAGTGGCAGCTCTGCAGTGACTCACAGACTGGCCTTTGAGAGGCCCCAGAAATGTGACTCGAATAATTAGTGGGAAGCTAAAGTCCCTAGTGAGGAAGATCTCACCGTGGGAGAAACCCAAGGCAGGAAGCATTTGAATTTGCTCATCAGGCTTTAATATTAAAAATAATCATCATGAACCAAAAAACATTCATTTTTGGTCTAATGCAGCACAATGATTTTAAAGATAGCAGTGAGGTCAGAATGAGTCAGAAACATACAACCTGGAGCATTTCCTCACAGCGATGGAGGCTGACCTATATATATGTATATGTATATATATATATATATATATATATATATACACACATATACACACACACGTTTTGACAGGAATAGGTTGCTTAAAACATTCAGGTTGAGACATTAAGGAATTTCAACTGTTGCAGTTTTCCGGCTAGTTTGTTGTGTAACCCTCCAATAATCAAGAAAGAGAAAAGGGTTTTAATTTCCAATTGGTTTCAATCACAACTTTTTATTTTGACAAAAAAAAGAGAGAAAATTATACATACAAATATACTATTCTTTTCAACACACACGTAGACAAATAATCACTCATTTATTTATCGATACTACAAATAAAGACCTACCTGGACACATCATGTGATGCTTCTTCCCTTTTCCCAGGTTTCCTCTCACATGAGCTAAAGGGTCTGAAGCCTTGGAGGTCATTCCTACTTTCGGTTATCTAGCTTTATGATGGAGAGTTTACACTCATACAGCTAGATAACCAAAGACAGGAACAGGCTCCTTCATTCGTCAGAGCAGCAAACTGGAAAAACTGAGGCTTCCTGGGAAAATCACAGAATGAACGACGTTACTGCAGGTTTGAGCCTATTAGTTAATTCTGTCAGGAAAATTTTAATACAGAAGCACTACAATTATTGGTGAAAATCTCAGTTTCAGGAACAGAACAAAACTTGTAGTGGCTGGATTTATTATTATTATAATTATTATTATTATTATTATTATTATTGTACTGCTAAACTGTTGAAATAAAATCTCAAATCATCCACATTAAAGTTGAACTCCATCAATTAATCCTGTTTCAATACCTCTTCACAATGATTTTTTAAGCATTTCTAATTATTGCTGCCATTAATTTAACCAATAATGACATTTCAACATAAGGCCGTATTGGTTTGTAGAATCATGAACTTTTCACCCTTAAAAATATTCATCTTCTTTAGTGCACAGTCATTCCCCTGCACAGCTTTAGATTACAAATGTAAACTCAAAAAATTAACCTCATGATGATCTGACGCTTCTTTAGGTCAGAGCGTCTGACGTCAGATGTTTTAATTGGAGAATAGATGCACTAACAACGGCTGCGTCACTTTCTTTGCATAGCTGAGTGAAAACACTGACAAATATCAGCAAATAAAGAAATTTCCGCCAATCGTACAATAACAAAAATTTCCGCAACAGGCCACATTGTAAGTATTGACTTTGCTTAAATAAAGTGGCGTTTATAATTGCCAGGCTCTGGTGCAAAGTTAGCGTTATTGACAGAGAGCAATAAAACACAAAAGGCCTGCTGGGTTTCTTTGAATTGTCCAAAGTTGTCTTTGTTAAACAGGACAAACCGTAACTCAAATATCAGATCCAAAATAAAAAATGAAAAATTTACACACCAACCAGTAGGCGAAACATGTTAAACATAATTCAAATTGATACATCTGGGAGTAAAAGACATGTCTACGTAAATTTAAACGCATGGGAACAATAATAAACACCACATAATCCAAACAGCTCACTTTTCAGGGTTTGTCGAAGCGTCCTTTGCATCCAGGAGATAAAAACATCCACAGGGCGCTTCTCCAGCCTCCAGTTTCTCTGTCCACACCTGCTTTGACAGACAGGTGAGTCCCGGCGTGGATCAGATCGATAATCTCCCCCTCCCTCTCATCATCTGCGGCACGGCTGCATAATGGGGCTGTGAGTGAGACATCTTCCCGCTAATGTAACCACATCAGGAGGATCTGGTTTCCGTCAGAGAGCGGGATGCTCCGTGCGGATGGCGAACCTTTTCATCCGCCCCGTGTCCAAACGTGCGCTTCGGTCTCCGGTCCTGAGGCTGAGATGTTGCCCCCCCCCCTGACAGACTCACAGTGGTCCCCTCTCACCTCCCTGCTGCCTTTTCTCCTCTTAACACTTCCTCCTCCCTTTGCTGACGCCACGCGGTCTGTAGGTTGAAGATAACCAATGGGAATGGAGCTCTTCGGTGCGTCGGTGCGTGTTTTGGAGCTGCGTTGGCGGGGAATATGGGATATAATTTTAACGTGTATGGTCGCATGCAAGTGAACCAATTAAATGATGAGCGAAAAACAGATTCATGCAAAAGAATCAGATCCTCTTTTTTCAGACATAACTACATGAATATTTGGTTGAAATCAAATGGCCAACATCCATGAATTTTACTATTCGTGTATCAGTGCGTCTGCAGATAATAAACGGCGTTTCCATGAACACGTTGATCTCAATGCAACCACAAGAAGATGATGTTCGCCAAACTGGACCATAATATACCCAGAATATGTCGCCACCTAGCGGTACTTCATAGAAGCGTGTTTTTTTATGTTTTATGCATTTGTGTACATTACCCAATTATATTGATTCTACATAATCAGTCTGTCTCTCTGCCTTCCATTTATCTATAAAAATTGCTTTCAGGGAAGATTATTTCAACAATAAGTATTGCTAAATTTATTCCTTAAATTAGTCCCCAAAATCTCTAAATTGTTTTCCACATCGTCATAGAGCGATGTCTGATTTTGGGATAAGATATTAATTTTATTTTGAATAAGGCTGTAACATAATAATAATGTGGAAAAAGTTTCACAGAGGAAATAGACTGGCTGAAATAATATATCCAACTTCATTTTAAGCTCCAGATGTTGCCGCCTTAAAATACTACATGTTTTGTGTTGTTTTTCCCAGCATACTTTCTGTCAACACTGATTTGAAGTAAATATGGTTGCACGTAGTACATATTTTATATTATATTATTTTTTTAAATCAAACACCAAACATAAAAAAGGACTACGAATTTAATTGGTACAAAGGATAAAACTAGGAATCCTGTCTGTGTGAAGAATAGTAAAACAAAGACGTAAAAGAGCTCAGCACTGTTGTACTGCCCTCTAGTGGTTAGTCTGGATACTAGTCTAGCACAAAACAGTATTCTGACCGTATGCTATTCTGTTAGGTCAAATTATTTTTTGTCTTATTTTAAATGAATAAAAAAAGGCAAAAAAACAAACAGAAGACACTGAAACAACTGGTTCACCTTTTGATTCACTTTCATTGTTCAGTCTTCTTAATTTCAAATCTACCCAATTAAAAATAATTTAATTTTCAGTGAATAAAATTCAGCTGTATTGGGAAGATTTTTCTGAAATGTGCATCCTTTCAGCTAGAGTCATAGTTTGAAGATGTTACAAATGTACAAATGAGAACAATATGACTGGAAAATGTTTTAGAAAAAAAATGTTGTAAAGCATTAAAGAAAGTAATCAATGATTGTTTAAAAAAGGCATCCAGGTCTGACTGAAATCTCTAAATACCAAAGACAATTAAATTTATCTTAATAAAATTGCTTTGGTGCAGGATAAATGTCACAAAAATGTTTTAAAATGATTCATTCTCCACTAATTTTTTCTGTTATAACAACCTAACAGAAATCTGGAGACTTTTCATATCCACTGTCTATGTACACAGGGATATATTTCTTTTTAAAAAAATCTGTAAGAAACATAAGGCGAGCCCAAGATGTGTTCAATGTTTTTTTTTTTATATAAAAAATACTACAATGTTAAAAAAAGTCAGAAAACTATAAACATGGTAAGTACATAGACTTAATATCAGCATGAGAACAATTTTATTTTAAGAAAAAGTGCTTTGCAGAAAAATCAGTGGAATTTCCTTTGAAAACATAATACAAAACAGAATAAAAAAAAACCAAAACAGAATAGCAAATTTAACATAATTCAGCCACCAAAAGGGAAAGTTTCACTGTGGATTCAGTTCGACTCATACAGGATTCTTCCGTACGTCAATCAACACGTTGCTTGATGGCTGTTGTGCGTAGTTGAGGCTGGAGCGACGAGACTCTCTGCGGGATTTAACAGCAGGCACGGAGGTCTGCGGGCCCCAGGTCCCTATCCCCGTCTGAACTACACGGTTAACAGCAGAGTCTCCGGCTGCTTGAACCCACAGTTCCTCCATGACTGCAGGCTCCTCTGATGGGAGAGAAGAGCGCCTCCACGTGGACGGAAGAGGGGTGTTCACCAGTTCTCTCATTTCCTCCCTGGACCTGCTGGGTTTGTCAGGATGTCCCGTCCCTCTGCCTCCAGAACCGTCCTCAGGGCTTCGGCTGCCCAGGTTTGTAGGTTTGGCATCGGAGGCTAAGACTGAAAGACAGTGCAAAGGTAAAGTGTTAGGAGGAGCAGAAAATCATCACATGCAATAGAGACTGTGGGCTAAAAGTCTGCTTATCTGGAGCAGTTATCTTTATCTGGTTACATAGATCGTTCAAAGATAGTTAAAAGATTAACTGTAAATCCAGACGGGTTATTTGCAGAGGCCAAAACAAACAGCTAATCTAAGATCACAACCAAAGTGATCTGTCCTAAAAATACTTTCATTTCCATTATTTTATGAACCTCTAAACTGTCTTCAATGTTTGCATAATTTACCGAGAAGCTGATGATTGTTTACATTGGAAATGTTGCTTCACCAGTAAACTGCCTTTGTGAAATGTACCGAGAAACATGTGAAGCGTTTCTAGCCAAAGCAGCAATCCTTCATTTGGACTAGTGTCATACTGTGTTCCTGATATTTAGACTTTACCTTTGGGAAGCTCTTTAGGCTGACTGACTGAACCAAAGAGATCTCGCAGTTTGTTGCTGAGCTCCAGATTTGCTGTCCTGTAGTGGTTGAGTTCCTTGGTGAGATTATGGATCTGTCCTTCGTACTGCCGCCGCCGTCCTGCCAGGCCCTCGTCCATTTGTTCTTTACGACCAAACATAAAGATTTACAGTTATTATCTATAACAGCATAGCATACAAACAAAGACTTCAGTAAGTACATTTCTAGTTTCACCTTTGAATTTCAAATGTACTTCCAAAGTGGCAAAACTGGATTTGCTTCCTTATATATTTTTTTTTATAAGTTTTTAAATGATGATTTGATTTATTAAGTGAAAACTATTTAAGCCAACCTCGCCCAGTATGAACAAGCAATTTTCCAAAATCTAATACATGGCTATGCTTTGCCTGGTGGCAAAAACGCCCGTCAGGCATTTGTGATAAAAGGAATCTTTTACATCATCGAGGAGAAACTTTGGTCCACTCCGATTTGTAGAAATGCTTTAATTCAGTCAAACTTTGGAGGATAAATTGCTTGTTTGAAATTATGCTGCAGCACCTCAATTCCATTTAACAAGGAGAAACTAAAATCTAATTTTGTTTAGTGCTTCAGAGGTGAACTTGTTGGTGTGCTTTAGATTATCGTCCTGTTGAATAACTCAAATGTGCTCAATCTCCAAAGTCAGGATCTGATGGCAGGACATTTTGGTTCGAGTACAGAGTTCATGGTTACAGACATCCAGGTTCAGTAGCAGCAGCAAAGTCCCAGACCATCACACTGCCACCACCATGTTTGACTGTCAGCATGATGTTCTGAAGTGCTATTTTATCAGTTCGATAAGTCATCATCAAAAACTTGTGTTTTTGGCACAAACACACTTTTTCCAGAGTGAAAGAGTCAGTGACTTTATTTCTAATCTGTTCTTGGATTGTCTTTAGATTGGGGAATGTTATAACCTTTTTGTCTACTTCATGCTGTCAGAGAGGTTCTATTTGAGTTATTTCTTTATTTTACAGGCTTTGCATCTCAAAAGTGTTTTTTTTTTTTTTTTAAATTAAAAATGTTTTTCAAAAAATGTTTTTTAGCAATAGGAGTGATTATAATGTCCACTCTTGGCGAGTGGACGGTTCGGAAGGATTTCTGATAGTTTTTGTAGCCCTGGGTGTGGCTCTTACCTCGACACTGCTGCAGCAGCAGCTGCATGCTCCTCTCGTGTTCCTTCTGCTGCTGCGTGAGTCGCCGGTCTGTGTCCAGCTGCGCGCGGTCGAGGGCGTTTTCCAGCCACTGCACCAGCCGCTGCTGCTCGTCCAGCTGCATCTCCAGCTCGGCCAGCGCCAGCTGCAGCTTCCGCTCCTCCTCACGCAGAGACACCACCTACCCAACGCAAACACACCGATACTGCTCAGAGTAGGGCTGAAGCAATTAATCCGATTAATCATGATAAATTGATTGTTAAAATAATCATCGCGTAATTTAGTAACTGATTAATCATTAAATAGAATATAAAGATGATAAAACAGGCAGAGTTGCAATTAAGCCAAAACTGCAAAAAAAAAAAAAATCTATTAAAATGTACACATTTTGCAATTAAGATATAAAGACCTTCTTTGTCTGTAAATATGTTCTACCCAGAATTCTCAAGTGGCAAAGTTTTAACTTCACCTGGGTCAAATTGTGTGTAAAAAAAACTCCTATTAAGAACCCTTTGCAAGCCAATAATAATACCAAATAAAAATAATCAACAAATCAGCCAAGCACTGTATTGATGTTGGGTTAAGCAGAAAAGGGCTGAGCTTTTCACATGTTGACGTTAGACGTATTTTTTAGCTGCAGATGCATCCTTTAATACAAACGATCAAGCGTTCGGTAAAGCGTGTTGTTGAATTTTAGGCAATAAAATGCTAATTTCTTATTTTAAAAAAATGAACCGAATTGTTTGAATCCATCTTTTAATGCATTTAAAATATTGTGTAACAAAGGCTTAAGTGGTTAAACAAAAACACCTGCAGAACGTGTCAATTTTTATCCCATTAACTCTCAGAAAGATCTACAGAAAAATTGATTAATAAAATAATCATTAGTTGCAGCCGTAGTTCAGAGCACTTACGTGGCAGATTTCAGATATAGGTTCAGCATTCAGCTGCTCAATTAGAGAATGTTTGTACAATTAATTAATTAGTTTTAACAGCTCACATATACAGTGCATCATGTAAAGAACATGGCGAAGTTTTAACAAACCTTGTCAAAGTATTTGCACAGCAGAGCTCTGGTCTCGGAGGCGGACAGATAGCTGAGCTTGGCCATGAGGTTCATCTCCCACTGGGAGAGCATGCTGGCAGAAGCCCTGAGCTGCCTCTGCCTCTGAGTGATGGCCTCATTCTTGTATTCAATAGCAGCGTCCAACGCTTCAATCGCCTCGTCCAGCTGGAAAAGAGTCCGCTCCTCCTGAAAACCAAACCCAGTAAACAGCTGAGCACGATGATGTGAAATAACTTCCGGCGATGGTTAATGATGTCGTTGACGCAGTTGTTGTGCGATTGCTCAATACGCCTTGTTCACAGCAAAGGTTGGGCTTAAAGGATGAACTGACCTCGGGTGAGAGCAGGTTTCCCTTCCGCAGTTTATCATCCAGCTCGACGCGCTGCTTGAGCAGCGAGTCTTTCTCGTGCCGCAGGTTCGAGATCTCTTGCCGTATGTGTTGGGAGTCCTGAGCGCTGCTGCTGCGAAGGAGGCCGTTCCTCTCACTTAGCTCCTGCTGCAGGGTCTCGATGCGCCCAGTAAGTGTCACCAAATCCTTACTCAAGGCCTGGACAAAACATTGACATGGTAATCCTGATTATAAACCGACAGAGCGAGTAAACTGGAGTCGTTTGTGTTTGTTGATACCTGACTGGAGCGGAGCCTCTTGGTCTCCAGGCCGCTGCGTTCCTGCAGCAAAGCTTCCTTCTTGGCCAGGATTTCCTCTCGTTTCGTCAGCTCTCCTTCCAGATCCTCCAGCGCCCTCCTCTGATCTAGAACGCGCTCCATTTCCTCATCTAGCCAGCGCTTTTGTTCCTCAATCTTCTGCCCTCGCAGGGTCAAGACACAAAATTTGACAGCCACCACTCATCATAGCTACTTGAAGCTATGATCATTGCTGCAGGCTGGTTTTTGTCTCACCTGTTGCTCTTCTAATGAAATCACAGATCCATTACTTCCACTGCGTCTCTGTCTCTGGAAGGCTGCAATCTCCTCCGTCTTTATTCTCAGGATCTTCTGCTGCTGCTCATTCTTTATCTCAAGTTCCTGTAACAACAAAAATATCGTAGCTTATTGGGGTAAAAATAGAGGAAAACTGCGGCATGCCACAGTAAATAGATGTTTCTTGCCTTATTTCATTGTCACAGCCTCCTTTTAGATTCTTTTCATTGTTTTAAGGTGTTATGGAGTTGGTTTTGATTGGAAAAGCTCTTGAAAAAAGGGTAATTGTTCCAGCTGCCTGAAATCTTTTATTTTAACAATCAGACTTAACTGAAACCATAATCTGTGAATCCCTGACAGATATTTAACAGTGACACATTTTTTTAGAAAATTTAACCTTATAGGTGTTTGGTGTACTTTAAAACTCGTGTTGCTCAGAGCTCTACCTTGACTCTGTGAGTCCTTCGCTGCATTTCGGTCTCCAGGCGGCGTTTCTGCTGGCTCTCCTCGCGTAGGCGCCTCTGCAGCTGCTCCTGCTGCTGCTTCATGGACTGGACGCTCCTCTCCAGCTCCGACACGCGGCGCTCGCTCTGGACAGGAAGGTTGGCCAGGCGAGCCGTATCCCTCTGCCGCTGACTGAGCACCTAACATTCAAACAGAAATATTACGACGTTTAAAACCTGGCTTAAGGTTTCACTTTAGGCGTCACATTAACTCATGTCCGTTTAAATTGAGAAGATTATCAGTCCAACCTGAACTCTGCTCTGAGCAGCAGCTATCTTCCTGCGACATTCCTGCGCTCTGCTCTTGTCTGTTGTGCTTATTTCTCTCTCTTGTTTCTCCAGATCCTGCAGCTGACGCTGAGCCTCCTGCAGCTCCTGACGCGCCTGAACAGCTTCACTTTCCAGAGCCGAGATCTTGTGGCTGTACTGCTTATTCAGGGCCTGAGCGTCCTTCCCTAAAGGAAAGACGGTCAGCTGATGTAAACAATAAAAAGAACGGACTCCACAGGAGGTGCAGGACATCTACCCGTTTTGACCAGTTCCTTGATGAGTTCTTCCTTCATGCGGATGGTGACAGACAGCTCCCTGATCTTCTGCTGTGCCTGAAGAAGTCCACACTCTGATATCCCCTCAAAGCTCCTGAGACTTTCCCCACTGCTGGAATTAGCTTCACGGATTTAAAAGCACACATGTGAGGTTAAACGGGTCAAAACTTTGAGATAACTCATATTCAGTCCTGCAAACCTTGAAGAAAAATGTTAAAACAATAAAATGACACAGCAGCCTGTATCTGTTGGTAATCATCAGAAACTAATGCTACTCTACACTGATGTATAATCAAAACAACAACAACAAAAAAAAACAGATTAATTTAAAGATAATATATTTTAGAAATAATCAAGAGTAAAATTAAATCTGCACTCGTATCAGCACACTCTGAAAACTCCTGCCCTCCAGGTGAAAATTAATTAAAACTCTTTGAAATGTCACCACTTTGATTTTCAGGGTTTAGACTTACATGCTTTTCTGGCTAAACATGGGTGCTGATCGGGCTCAGCCTGAGAAGACGGAGCCTTCAGTCCTCCTGAAAGCAAGTCCCGCTTGGTCCAGGTCAGGTTCACCGGCCTGATGCAACAAACGGTTTAAAGTGCACATTTTAATCCGCTTGTCGCAATGATTCGCATCATTGTTTGCCTCAAAAATCATGAAATCGTACAATGCAGGAAATGACTTATGGCTGCTAGAATACAGGGCTTCTTAGTTGTTGTTTTTTTTTTAGCAACAAAGTCAGATCAGCTCTAGTTCAAAATCTAGTCAAACAAGGAATGCAGCATCTTTTAAAGAACAGCTTGTTAACTTTGGCGCGTTTATTATCAACGCAAAAATCCCCCCAAAATTCAGTTTACCATTTTGGAGCAGATTTAAGAACCAAAGGATCCATTCCACGTTTAATTTAAGGTTTCATAGAGATCAAGCAGCTTATAAAATCTCCCTCTTTTGATTGATATCTAAGCATTCACTCAGACAAATGTCAAAAGCAAAAATACAGACGGCTGAAATGTAAATATCAAAGTATGATGTGACAAATCAAAGACAAAAGCATGTCAATTTAACATGCATCAAATGATAGTTTACCCTGTAAGACACTGAAGTAAACATAAAATGTGTAAAATAAAATATTTTTCTTTGTACTTGTACATGATGACGCTGCACTGGAGGAGCGTCATCATGACTGACCTGCATTTCTCCTGGCTGATGTTTGGATGACTGGCCTCTTGTTCCCGGTAGCAGGTCTCTGCTCCTCCTGGGATCTCTTGGTCCTCATAAAGTTTCCCATCCTGATCAGGAACCTGTCCAACATGACCCATCAAGCTCACCTGTTGACAATACACACAGAAAACTGTTAAAGAACAAACATGAACTAATTTGAAGCACTACACAAGACTTTAGAAAACCCAAACTTGTGCCTTGACTTCATTTTGTTAATGCCGGGATCAACATTCCTACTAAAACAGTTTTTTTCTTCTTAATTTTTTGGGGTCATCAGCATTATCTCCAAAGCCATAAATCTGGTGATTATGGGGGATTGGTTTGTAATATTTGGGTTGGCAACAAGACAAATAAATCTTAAAGGAACTTAAATGTCCTTTCATGTTGTTTGATGGAAATGCCGTCATTGGGATTATGCAGTGTGGAAATGCAGCTTCAACTAAGTTGTAGTTTTGCACATTAAAATAGTCAGAGTGATCCATAAGTAAACTTTTCTAAATACTGTGGAAGATCTGATTTGGTGTATGTCTGCAAAAATGATGATTTTGTCCAAGTTTGCAGCCAAATTAAAAACAATAAAAGATTTTCTCTAAGTGGGAAAAGTTTGTCACCTGTCTGCATGTGCTTCCATTCTGCCCATGCTGCATGGAGCCCATGGGGGCGGTGTGTGGTCTAAATCTCAAGTTGAGCCCCATGCCCATCAGCCCCAGAGTGGACAGCTGGTACTGCAGCTCCGTTATCAGGTCCTGCTGCTCCTGCAGCTTGTCACTCTGATAGACAAGAAAAGAAAATCCTGTAAACATAATCTTATGCGCCATCTTGGGGGAATAAGTTAGAGGAGAATTTAGTTATTTCTGCGAATGCTGCTCTATTAGAAAAAAAGGAGCATCACATTTAAAGTGTATCTAACCTGCTGC
Source organism: Poecilia latipinna (assembly GCF_001443285.1). Taxonomy (NCBI): domain Eukaryota; kingdom Metazoa; phylum Chordata; class Actinopteri; order Cyprinodontiformes; family Poeciliidae; genus Poecilia; species Poecilia latipinna. Next base: position 99,039 of record NW_015114230.1, on the reverse strand, counting down.
TTGTACTGCTCCATAGCGTCCTCCAGTGCTGCTAAGAAATCGGTGTTTTCCTTCTCCAGCCGTTGGATTTCCGACTGAAGACGAACAACACTCTCTTCTTTCTCGTTGTCCTGATCATCGTCCCAGCTCTCCTCCACAGCTTCCGTGTCCTGTGGGAGGAGTTGTTAGACAAATCGGTGAACTGCCCACAAGTCAGCGATCTGTGACTAAAATCCATCTGAAAGAAACGGACCTGATTCCTGATGGAAGGCCTGGCTCTTCTCAACGCGACGCTGTCCTCGGTGGAGCTGTTCTCGATGCCGCTGTCTGGTCCGGAGGCGGTTGTGAGTCCGCTCCGCTCCTCCTCCACCGAGCACAGCCACTCCTTCACCCTCAGACTCTGCTCTGCGGTTAAAGTCCCCTCGCTCTGAAGCTCCCCAAGCAACCTGTCGCACACCAACAGAACAGATCAATACAAGTCGTCCAAATGGCTAAATGGGCTGAAATCAATACGATTAAAGACACATTTCACACCTGACAAAACAACAAATTGATTCAAGTAGAAATTGATCAGTGGGCCAGAAGAAAAAACACATCGACACCAATTAACTCACTTTCTTTCACGTTTTTGTTCATCTGGATTCAATAGGGATTTAAAAATTGCATAGCATAAACTGTAACAGCAGAGGCTGCAATTTTATTTTCATGTATATATATTTTTAATTAAACAATACTTTCAATGGTTTGGTTTTATAAACCACGACTGTCCTGTCAATGTAGGAAAAACTACAAAGGAATTGGTCTCTGATCTCAATCTTTGCAAATTCTTACACTGCAAAAACAAAAAAAAAAATCTTACCAGATAGTTTTGGTCAAGTTTAAAGTGCAAATATCAAGTACATTTTCAGCAAGGCACAGGAGTTTGTTTTAAGTAACAACATTGCTTTACATTGCTGAAAAAGTACTAATTCCACTATCCGATTTTTGATACTTATAACATGGGAAAATATCTTGTTTTAAGTGTAAAACTCTCAAAGTGGAACTATTACTTTTTAAAAATCAATATTAAGGAATTATTTACATAATACAAGCTCTTATATTTCTGAGAAGTTACTTTTAAGGTGGTTTTTTAACTTACTTCAAGCGTACTAAGATATTTGCACAAGAACCAAGGCCAAAATACTTGCTATGATTTTGTGTTTTTGCAGTGTGAGCCAACAACCAATGGTTTTATAATCACAATTTCAGGTTAACTCCTTCAGTAGATGTGCTTGGACCTGTAAGCGGTGTCTGTGCAAGTCCTGTAGTGAGCACTTTGTGCTTGCAGCCTGCTGATCTCTGCTTCTCCGACTCTAGGCCTCCTGTTTGGATCGGCGTGAGCAATGATTCGTGTCTCGGAGCGCTGACGGTTCTCCAGAGCCCTTCGAAGGGCTTTGATCTGCTGCTCCAGTCCTTCCACACGATCCGGTTCGCGCTTGCAGTTGACCGTGGCTCGGTTTTGAATGTTTCTGGCCCTCGTTGCGTAGTTCAGCGTGTTCAGACTCTCGTCGAAGTCTGAGGATGACGGGCTGATGCAGGCAATCATCAGTGTTTTCGAATTTCCTCCAAGCGAGTCTTTTAGTATCCTAGTTGAAACAAAAATGAAGTTTATAAGACCTGTCATGTAAGAACATTTTTCTCGAGGAAAATATCACCTAAACAGACATACCTTGTGATTTTAGAGTCTCTGTATGGTATATGAGAGCCTTTCCTCTTTGGGTCACCGAGGGCACCAATGACGTTACCCAGAGCCAGAAGGCCACTGTTGATTTGGATGCTTTCTTTCAGTCTCTCTCCAGTGTTACCGGTCCTCAAGATCCGCTCTGATCCAGCCAAGTCTACAAAGTGGAACTTGGAAGACAACACTTGTGGTCCAGTGCTTCCAGTGGTCGCATAAAGCCGAGTGCCTCCACGACGCTGATCCATATGCAAGGTGAAAATGGTGTGAGACCTGCTGGAGTTTGGATTCATCTGGGTTGCTCCGGTGTGTCTGGCTGTGTTTCCTGACTCCAGCAAGCTCAACACCTCGTCAAGACCCTCTACTTCACTCTCCTTTACCCCACACAACACTGGAAAGCAACGTGACATAAAGTTTACAGTAGCAAATACTACATTGCATTTATTTTGCGCCATAAAAATCAGTAAGGTGAACCATACCAATGTTCCCTTTGTCCTCCCGGATATGGATGTCCTTGCTGGCCGTCTTCACCTCCAGTAAGTCCTTGAACTCTTCTTTGTAGACCTCCAAGTAGGAAACTCGTACAGAGAAGTCTGTGAGGTCGTTTTCGTCGAGCAGCTTGAAAACATCAGCAACAGCCCTGGGGATGATGCCCTGCTCCTCGTCTCTGAAGGAACCTAAACATGAGCGTAGGTTTTCAGGACTGCATGGTATCAAATTTGTAAGCTGAATGCAGAAAGGAAGGACATTTATTGGGCTCAAGCACTGCAATGAGAAAGAAGCTACAGCAATAGTACTATGATATTTTAAAGAAACGTACTACAACGAGAGAAAAAAAGAAAAACTTACTAATATTAGCTTCTCCGATGGTGTAAGTCTTGCCTGAGCCTGTCTGGCCATAGGCAAACACTGTGGCGTTGAAACCTTGAAAGAATGCATCTATGAGTGGCTGGACAGAGGCAGAATAAACCTCCTCCTGACAGCAAGCCTCTTCAAACAGGAAGTCACAAACAAAGTGGCGATCATGACCCAGGGTGACGCGGTTCAGCTCAGGGTCCACGGTGATGCAGCTCTCATGGCAGTGCAGGAGCTCTTTGGGAAGCAGCGGACGAACTCGAACTGCAACTTGGACGGCAGAATAGTCCCCTCTGCCTTGGCCGGCAGGGACTTTGGGAGACATTTTGTCTCTCCTCCTCCTCCGCGCAGCAACGTTATGTACTTGTCATCTTTGGAAAAAGCAGAAAAATCAACCGAGAATGGTTTTCAACTTATCTAATGTCATCTGATTGTTGAATGTTAGACTCTAATATTTATTCTTTTTGATAATCAGCTTGAAATATTTTAATTCAAGCTTCCACATGTTAAAAATCAATTTATAGCAAAAATATAACAAGTTTAACGGAAGAATTGATGACTTTTGCTAAAGTTAGAAAGTTACTTTTAGAAAGAGATTACTTTTTCAAAGAAAAAAAAGCACAACTATGTTAAAGAAGAGAACTGCTTATCACAATAATTACAGTGAAACCCATAAAAGAGTGACAATAATTATTTTTACTAAATTAATTCATAATAATGGTTATATATGTATCAACTGACACAATCAAATGTCAGTTGATACATTTGATATTTCTAGAAACGTCAGTACATAGCTCACAATAATTGCATTTAAAATATTTGAAACAGCTACAAATCTAGGAATATCAGTTTTTTGGGTTTTGCAGAAGTTAATTAAAATCTGATGCAAATGCATATATGCTGCACAAAAACAGAGCAATGAAATAAATAACATTATAATGGTAGACTTACCGACTTGGTTTTATGGTATCAAAACGTATCTGGAAACTGTATCATTTTCCAAAATATTTTTGGTTTGGATGGAAACAACATCAAATTAAGTTGTGTATTTTAAGTACATGATTATTAGTAAATCGTAAAATTTACTTACTGAAATAAATCGTTTTCCAGCAACACTTTGATAAAGTGACAAGAAAAGTCATTTTTAAGTCTCTACAGTGGGACATCTTCGTATTTATTTCCCGTCTGAAATTACTCAAGAAACTGCTATCATACTTTTTTTTTGATGAAAATAAGATGTTAAGTGTGTGCGCTACAATATATTCCTTCAAGTACGTTAATTATAAAGCAATAATCCGCATTAAACCTGTTATTTTCAACCCAGCGGAGTAGCAGCGCTGCTCTGTTAGCAGGGAAACAGTTAGCTCGCCATTGTTTGTAACAGACTAAACTCCGTAAGTAAATATAAAAGTAACAAAAACAAACTTAAAGGTCGCTAGCTTTTTATATTTAGTTAAATACAAAAGTACATAGAAAAAAATTACACGAGTGCTTGTTTTCAACAACATCTTCAGAGCTAAGCTAAAGTTAGCCGTTTAAAAACAATCCTTCCCTGCAGAAGAAGAAGCTGGATAAAGTCACTCTAACTCCGATGTTAACTCTGTTTAAGTTCATAAGGGTAAGTTTACACCGCATGCTCTGTTTTTTAAAAGTTAGTGTTGGAAATAACATTTAACACAACTTACTTCGGGGTAGGAAAAGTTGGAACATGGATTCAGGATAACACTGGAGTTTCTTCTCCTTTTTTTTAGGAGAATGGAAGTTGGGGGACAGTCAATGGGAGGAGCCCAGCAGTAATGTTGGGTTAGTAGCTCATCATCATAATGGAGCTGAAAGCAGGAATTACAGCCTCCACTTTGCAGTGCTAGAGGCGGAGATACAGAAAACAGACTCACTATTCCTATAGTGGATGCAGGAATCACCAACCAGCAGGTAGGAAATCAGGTTTACTACTACAACCTAGACACTAGTGAAAATGATCCCAAAAAGAAAATCCTGGTGTTTTATACCAGTTCCTTGAACCATAATAACATGATTTATTTCTCATCATAGTAAGAAAAAAAAATATACATCTGTTTGGAATATTTGAAGAGAACTGAGTTAGATTTAGTCATTACAGGCACGTCGTCACGTCTAAGCTCTGAACATTAGGGGGCAGTGTTGCATAATAAGCCAACTAACAAACCAAATATCACTACCAATGGTAAGCCAAGGTAAGTGTAATGTTTTCTGATGACAGTGTTCAGATCGGGATATTAATTTCTGTAATCACTCATTATTATACATTTATTGCTGTCCATTTCAGAGAACAGGTTTGGAGCTGAAGGAATAAAAATAGATGGTTGTGGGAGGCAGTCTTAGTTTGTGTAGAAATTATTGAATCAGGAAAGAAACAATGCAGAAGTAAAATATAGAAAATGTGAGATGTAGATGAGTGGGATTTTTTTTTGGGTATATGGATGGTAACTAACACTTTATTGGACAATAAACTCATATTACTTATGATACCTGTGATAATAACACAAATATAATTTCTGGCTTTTGGCAAAATAGCTTAGTTTGATTTATCCAAAGAGAGAACCTTAATTTTTTGCTGTCCTGTGCTTGAAAACTGCAACCAGGACATGGTGTTCTTCTATGCCACAGTGGAGTCCATTATTATTTGTCTTCTCAATATTCTTCCACCTGAGCTGTGGATCTCCGCTGACCTCTGGCTGCTGCTTCTGTCATGCTTCTGTTTATAAAGTACTCAAATGCAGAGACACTGTGACAAAACAGGATGCTTTAATAAAATAATGAAAACTTACAGAAAATAACACTGGGAGAGCAGGTCAAGGCAATGCATAATGAACAGAACAATCCATACATGAACAGTGAGAACCAGTGAGCTCATATACTAAGGAGAATAACACAAAACCAGAGAATCAGAGACGATGAGGACCAGCTGGGGCAGCATGCATGCAGGTAAACTGAGGGACAGACTAATAAACACAAGAGAGTTAAACTCAAAGAAACTGCAAATCGAGGAGGTAAAGAATAAAAGTCTTATTATAGGAGAACAAAATCCAACGTACAAAGAACAGAACACCTAGCTAAACTAAGAAAGTACAAAAGAATGACCTTATACAGCAGCATCATTCTGGTGCCCACAAAGAAATTAACTTTAATATGGCAAAACTGAATGAGCATAGCACTAAGGAAATCATCATCAACACATAAACACAAATGAAAACCAAAACACCTTTAGATCATGACAGCTTCTTCGAAAAATGGTTTCAGGCCACATCAGATTCTGCACTGTGTTCATGCAACACTTTGCCACTGCATTATGCAGCTTCCCTGTCAGATTTAATAACTAACATCATAAATTAAAGTTTGTGGCTGTTATGTGACCATGTTAAAGCTTTATGAATACTTTTGGAAGGTACTTTATCTTCCATTAAAAAAGACAGGGAAACAATCACACAGATGGTGCATTTGGGGTCCGTGGAACATTTACTTGTTTTGCCTTTTCTAAAGTTAAATTTATACTTGCACTTTAATCACAGAAGCCCTTTTCAGCAGCTTAATTTCAGCTGCCCCTGCTCTAAACAGTGTTTGCTCTGTCCTGTCAGACTTCATGGTTTTTAACAACCACAGCTCACATTTATCAGATCTTCCAACGCATTCCTTGGTTTTTGCAGCATGTTTCACTTTATTTTCAGTGTATTTACAGATTTCAACAAACATGTTTTTCTTTTTTTGAAGAAGTTTTACAAATGAAAGGCCAGACTTTAAATTGTTTACGTGACATTTAATAATTGCACCGAGGCATAAATATGAAGTTCTACCACACAAGTCTTCAAACCAGAATAAAAAGCAGCAAAATAATAGTTATGCAATGTTCACTCATCATGTATTCATCACCCATATCGTCACAGCATGCTTGGCAGTTTTATTCAGGACTGGCAGTTTAATTATGTCTTGTTTATGCTGGTTTTCTGTATAACTTACAATTTTCTCAATCTTCGTGAAATATTAATTTCACTTTTTTTTTTTTTTTTTTTTTAGAATTCATACTGGGAAACAAACATGGTGATTTTGGTGATGTACCTTCCCAGCTGGACCCGTCTCTCCAGCTCGCTCATCTCCACCTCCGCCTCCAGAGTGGTGGGGCCCTGGACGGGGCTCACCAGCATCAGCTGACCCGTCTGACGGTCTGAGCGCTGGACTGTGAAGTGGCGGCGTGCTTGCCGCCCCCCGAGTAAGGTGAAGCGAAGCGTGTCGCCCAATTGACGCAGGGCCGAGACCCTGAACATGACGCGCGGGGCGGACAGGTTGGACACAACAGCGAGGTAATGGTAGGAAAAGGAGGTTGGGGTCTGAGAGCAGGCTTTGTTGTCCAAAGGGCAGGGGTTACGTTCACAACGCCTGGAAGAGAACAAGGGAGAATTTAAAGTTTGTTTTCTACGTTAAATATCGTATTTTCCTTTCATTGCTGTCAGAGTTAACTTAGGCTGTCATTCATCCATCGTTGCATCACATTAGACTGAGCATCGTCTTCAGAGAAGAAATGCTTATGACAATAAAAGTGTTATAGTAAAATATTTAAATCAATTTTTTAATAATTTAAGTGTTTGTGAATATATGCATTATTAACACAGTTTAACGCTAATTTAAAGTGTCTGAGCTATGTCTCCCCAAAGTGCATTAAAGACAACAGGAGCTTTGGTTCCTGGGATCAGACCCTTTATTTGTCTATCAGGACTACATGCGCTGAATTTTTTATTTTCCTTATTTTGTGTTGAAACTAAATAGAAATAGACCGACTTTTACTTGATTTTTAGAGACAGTGTTCAAGGTTTTTCTCACATGGGTGATGTTTTGACATATGTTGCATGAGGGATTTTGGGGCAGTCCACCCGAACACACTGGAAGCCACCGTATGTGTTAACACACATCTGGTCGTTTGTGCAGTTGTTCTGCCTGGTAGCGCACTCATCAATATCTGTGAGAAAGAAAAAGGGCCAGGAGTTTCAGTGATTAAAGTGAACACTTTAATGCTGTTCGAACTGAGAAGAAAAGATGCTAATAAAACCACATGTATCTTTTTTAGTTTATAATCATAAAAACACATATTCTTGACTCTCAGTCTAAAAGGGTTAGCTTAAATACAGGAGGTAGTCTTCAGGTACTGGCACAGTTTAAAAACATAAAATCTTTAATAGCGTGTTATTTTCCTTTTCCTTGTTTCCTTTTACATCCAGGCTGCACCCACTTCTTTCATAACACTGTCACTTTTTTGTGTTTTTTTTTTTTTTTTGCCTCAGTTTGCTTGTCCTGTATCTTTAAAGCACATTTTTAGATGTTTCAACTTCATTTTCTATGACACGGACGTAGTAAGCTGGTCTCCAAACTCCCTAAGCGTCTCTTCACCTTTACAGCTGCGTCCGTCACGAGTCACATTATACCCAGCAGGACAGGAGCAGCGATAGCCTCCAGGGGTGTTAACACACTTATGCAAACACAGTTTTCCTGCTGGTCCATTATGGAAGAGCTCACATTCATCTATATCTGCAATGCACAATGAACACACATCAGACATCCCAAACAGGCATTTGTAGTTAGAGTTTGACTAACTATGGAGCGTACCTGTGCAGCTGTAGCTGTCTCTGCCAGAGATGGTGTATCCTGGCTCACAGGTGCAGTGGGTGGTCCCCTGCACTATAGTGCAGCGTGACGGACGAACGTACGCCCCAGTTGTGGCAGCTGGTAAGGTGGAAGCCGCCAGAGTGGAGCCAGCAGAAGTATTTGTTGTGGTGATGAAGACTGAAGGAGAGGAGGGATGAGAAGTGGTGGTCAGACGCAGAAAAGGCTTTCAGTTTGATGCAGTTTTTCTTTAACGGTGCTCTGTGTCAACTCCATTTTTTCAGTCTGACACAATGGGACAGACAGATCAGTCAGAGCTCCCAACGACAAAGTATTTCGATCAATTCCCGGAACACTGTTTTGATTCCTCTTTTTTTCCTTTCATGCTCAGAAGTGTATAGACGTTGCACATTTGAAGTGGGAGTGCTGGAGATGCCTCTGCTTGGCTCACCTCTCAGGTGTGTGCAGAAAAATAGCATTTTTGGTTTCAGTGACCCAAGAGGTCTTTAAGTATGAGAGAAATAGTGTTTACCAATCATACTGTTGGAGATTTGTCGCAAATGAAAGACGTCTGTGTTGGTTGTAAAACTGAAACATTTGAAGAAACTTGTGTCTTTTGGACAGATTTTGATGTAGACAATTTAATTAGTCACATTTAAACTGCATTTACATGTGCTGCATATTAATTTATTCATTTCAAGAGCAAAATCTTAATGTTTTACTACCTTGTTATCAAGGTGAACTGGCAAACGAAAAGTACCAATCCCACACATGCGCAGCGCGGGCATGTTGTGCTTTAAACTCACATGTCGGCACAGGGCTTTGACAGGTCTCTCCAGCCCAGCCTTTGGCACAGACACAAGAAAACTGGTTCACCTCATCCACGCACGTCCCACCGTTCAGGCAGGGAGACGATGCGCACTCATTGGAGTCTGAGGGAGGAAGACAGAGACGAGGTTACGCACCGCTGGTACTTTTGAACGCTGCAGCTCACGTGACATGTGCAACTTGATAACCCTGATCCTCGAGCCACCAGGACATCGCGACATATGGATGCATGAGATAGAAATATGAGAAAATAATAGGGCAAAAGAAGACTAATGTTTGGAGTTGCCAATTTGAAAGAAAATACATGTTTGATCAAAAAGCCTGTGAGCTGTTATCTCAAAGTCAGGAAGCTGTCAGGAGGGACAAAGAGGCTGGAATGGAATATCCCATGTCAGACTTTCTCTGGACAACAACCAACATATGGAAAAAAGAAATGTGATCACAGAGCGCATTCAAAATGCACCTTTATGTGGAAAACCGTAGCATTTCTGCTGAAACAGTGTCAAAATGAAAGCCAGATAGGAAAAGTGATGAGAGAGTAAAGTGATTGTTTGAGAGAAAAGAGGAAGAAAGGAAAGAAATGTCTCGGCTTGGAGGGCACAGGACTCGACTCAAACCTCGACATGTCGGCTGCTGGCCAGTCCAGGTGAGGCTTTCTTGACAAACTCTGCTTTCTGATCCCACAATCTCATACCCGGGGTCACACAGAAAGTGGACCTCATGGCCGACACCATGGGATTTGCCAAGTTTCCTCCCATTAATGGGTGCATCGAGTTTCGGACAAGTACCTTGCAAAAATACAGACATTAAACAAAAACGGCAACGTAAGATTAAAATTCACTTTTGCTCAAATTCATCTATCTACATTTCAAGCTTACTGTTTGTAGATTTTGCTGTCTGCTTCCCTGTACCGCTCTGCAGTAAATTTATTTTCTTCCTCAGGTTGCGCAGACTTTGCAAACAGGAGGCTTCATGGGCCGACAAAAGCTTCTGCACCTGCTTCAGCATACCTTGGATTTCCTGCCTATTTGGACAGTCCTGGCACAAAGCGGAGCAGTAAGCAAAGTTCAGAACGGCAGTGTTGCAAATTTTCAGTAAGATTGCAATATACCCTAATACCTCAGGATCTATTGGTTGCATGTTGTGATCTAAACTCTTCAAAAGCTTGCACTACAAATGTTTAAAATTACAGAAAGTTCTTCTGAAATGTTCTTCAAAGGAAACGCTGGTTTCCTTAATTTATTTATATTCCATTGCAGCAATTAGTCCTTCTGGGGTCTGTTGAAAATAAATATTTAGCTACAGAGAAAGATCTTCTGAAGTGAGAGACCGCAAGCCACTGCTGTCACTGACCGATGAGCCAGCAAGATAACTTTTTCTAGATCTATTAAATAACAAATCTTACATATAAATCAACTTAAAGCCATAAACATTTTATCTTCCAGATGGCAAAGAGCTTCAGCGTATGGCCACAAACATATGCATAAAATGAAGATTTGTGCTATTTAGATGACCATGTGTGGATCATACAGTACTTTGGAAAAACATTCATAGCCACTATTTTTTTGCATTTTGACTGTTGCAAACTTCAAAGCATTTCAATATGGTTTTATGTAACAGTTCAACACAAAACAGTGCAAAAAGGCAAAGTGGACGGAAATGTTCCTTTCACCACAACAAGCTTCGAGAAATCGCCGAATTAGAAAATAGAGTTCAGAATTTTGTTGAATGAAACAAATTCTAGGTTTTATTTGCAACTTTTTCCACAAGCAAACACTGGAAGAAGGTGCTCTGATCAGAAGAGACCAAAACCTTTTGGTCAACACGCAAGGTGCTAAACATAGTAGTTGTAGCATCATGCTGTGGGATTACTTTTAGTGCTGGTGAGAATATAAGTGGAACTAAACATAGGGTGACCCTGGAATAAAACTTATTTATTCCTTACAATGAAAGAGTTTACATCAAATCATAAATATTTTATTTTGGGATTAACAAAACCCCTCATGGACAGGCTGGGGAAGAAGGATTGGTGGTGTAAATACAAATGCATGTCAGAATTTGAAAAGTATCTTCACTTGTTGTGCACTACTTTTATGAACAAAATCCCAACAAAATGCTCCAAAGATTGTGGCTGTAATGGGACAAAGATGTTGGTAAAATTCAAAGATATAAATACTTTCAAAAGTATATACTTCAAGAGTCGTCGCTTGAGGTACAAGCAGAAGTTTCCTCTTTAGAAAGCTGATGTTTAGTCACAGACCCTATGTGCAACATGAATTTTGGTTTTAGATTAAATGTTCGTGTAAAAGTCATAAAATTACATACATATGCAACACTGGAAAAAATTAAGAGACCACTTAAAATGATCAGTTTCTCAGATTTTACTTTTTATAGGTATATGTTTGAGTAAAATGCACATTGTTCTTTTATTCTATGAACTACTGACAACATGCCTCTGAAATTACAAGCAAAAATTTAGTATTAGCAGAAAGTAACGAAAACAATGCAGAGCTTTCAGATCTCAAATAATACAAAGAAAACAAGTTCACATTCATTTAGAAACAACGATGCTAATGTTTTAACTCAGGAATAGTTCAGAAATCAGTATTTGTTGGAAAAACTAGGAGGTTTTCAATGGGGCTCAGGGCAGTGGTCTCTTAATTTTTTTCCAGAGTTGCATGTATGCTACTTTCATTGAAAAGCAGATTTAAAACCACACCAATTGGGTTCAGTCTGGACTCTTGCTGCCTTCCCTCTGTTAAATCACTACATGGTAGTGGATGTAGAGGGAAAGGAGGGCTAGATTCTTGTTTTTAGGTTACACGTTTCCCTTCATTACACTCATTCATTCATCTCTACCGTTCCCCCACTTGCCCAGCCTCTCCTGCATGTCTTTGCACAACCAATTAGTGTTTTCGTCCGGCAGAGGTTATGCAAGAAACGCAAATATTTGTTAAAAAACAGACTCAACGGAGGTTTGGAAAGACTTCAGTCATCTGGCGGAGATGGAGGCTGGTGTTCACAGCGTTGCTCTCAAAGGCCTCTTTCTGCTCGCGCCTGACAGGATTTTACATGGCTTCCTGTTAATTCACTAATGTTTCCACGGTCGGCACGGAATTACAGTAAAAATCTAAACAAATCAAATCAAAATAAGCAGCATATGGGTACATACAGTATACTGCTTCAAGGACCCAAATGATTATACTCATGTTCTTACATCTATTTATAAACCTGCTCATGCTGACCACATCTCAGGAGAACACAAACAAATACTGCACACGAAGGTACAGTTATAGATGTAATGAAGTGAAGAGAGTCATTCACAGACACACTGAGCTTCCTGGAAATGTTTTGCAGCCTTGCAGTGAAGCACAGCACAGATACGGTCGTGATTTCAGCCCTGGCGGACTGTGGCATGTTGTTCCTGAAGCTTGCGTGCAAAGCAGAGGGAAAAGAAGCTTTTCTCTCTTTAGTACAGCGAGGACTTTCATGATCATACTCATGAGTACCTCAGAGCATAAAGGAATTTGTGAGAAGTTAACCCTTAATAGCAAATGTTATTATGAGAGACTGAAACTATTTAAACTGAACTTCAACTTCGACACAATCTGCAGATTAGTCGGAAACATTTTTTTTCTGTAGAGATTCTTACCTGTCCAAACGCAGGATGGAGAGAGCACACATATACCAAAGCAATGAGATTCACAGCTGATGCAAACATGTTTCCAGTACGCGGTCCTTTGGTGTGTTGGAAGCTATCAGCAGAGTGAACTTGAACTGAGCTCCCCTGAGAGGGAGCAGGAACATCAGGTGAGGAAATGGTCCTGAGTGGAAAAGCTGCCGTAGCTAAATGGTGTGGAATGCTGGGTTTACTTTACAGCAACCAATCAGGGGAAAGAGTTTTGGAGGAAAAATGTGACCATGTTATTATCCCTTCGCTTAACTTGGAGAGCACTTCCTCTCTATGCAAGCAGCTTAAATGTATGTGAACCCGAAGCTGTGCCCTCTGCAGGAGCATGTGTGCATACTGTACATGCACCCCTGCCCTCTGCATTCACCGGTTTAAACCATTTCTGCATCATTTTTATGAACTCTTAAGGAAGATGATGCTTTTACCTACATGAGTCTGTTGAAGGTTGTAGCAGATCCCAGCTGAAAGGAAAGGAGAAACAGTGGGAAGAAGAAAGTGAAAAATATACGGCAAACAAAAGAAAAATCAGACAAGTTTATTTTTGCATTCTTTGTTTGTAATGATCAAATGTGTGTTTATCATCTTTGGATACATTTTTGCATTTCAAAGTCATTGTTACTGACTGTTGATCCAACCCTTAAAATGCAGAGAAGACCCCAGGCTGAAGACGTCAACTTCAGGATTTCTTTTTTAAATATTTATGATAAGCTGCATGTTGTCCCAGGTTTTCTACAGCGCCAGCTGTTCTTCCACTGTTAATAAGCAGGGCATATCTTTTTGCATATATATACATATAGAGAGAGATTTAGCTGCCCAGAAGACCTCGGGGTAGTCGTTCGATTTTTCCTGTCCATGATGTGTCATACATTTTCAGTAGGAACCAGTTCTGTCCAGTCAGGCGTTAATGTTTTATTTTTGAAGTCATGCAGAAGGAACTCCATCTTTGTCCTGCTGAAATAACAATGGAACTATCAGCAAAATGTGACGATACTTTGATGACAGTACATGCCAAAGTAAAACTTTAATGTACACCTCTGTTTTACACCACAACAGTTCCAATATACACCCCCCCCCCCCTATTTTACATCAAAACACCCAAATAATAATTATTATCATAATATTTAACAGGATTTAAAATGAGACCTTCAGCAATTGTTGGCACATCTTTCCATCAATTGACTTCTTTATTTGGTTAAATTTTAAAATAGTAATATGTGTGGGGAAAACAGTAACAGTTCTCCTGTCTGTCGCAAGGTACAAACGATCAAATTAGTCAGCACTAATTTAGAGTAAATGTAAAATCAAGGCACTTTCTCTGACAAACAGATCAAATCCAGGCCCAGTTATACACAAATATATAAGCAAATGAAGCTATTTGCCAGTCATATTTAAGCTAAATGAAATAAAGTATTTTTCAATCCTTGTGTAGCACAATGCAAATTCAGTTTATAATCCAGCTGGTAAACGTTATCTACTAAAGAACATTGCATTGAGTTGTTTTCTTTGCAGCAATCCTTCCTCCTGAGAAAGATGTGGCAAGAAAGAATGGTTGTTTTAAAAAAAATACTTATCCTGATGGTCTGTATGTTTTGAAGCTAATGTCAAATATGAAACAGTAAAAAGGAATGTGTTTGTGCACGCAGACATGAAATTAAATTGAAGCGACAAAATGTCTTTGAGAATTGAAATCAGTCAAATAACTACAAAAAAGTATGAAGACAGAACCTCTGTACTCTTTTAGCATGAGTTTAATGTTGTACTGCTGTGACTTTGAATACCAGTTATGGGATCAACCATTAATAACTCCTTTGGTTGCTGGATTGACCTGAGAAATCGTCTCAGCAGGTGGGCTTTTCTCACTGACCCGAGATGGGGATTTGAACCGACTGTTGTATGACAGATCCTTGCTGAAACCAAACTGAAAGAGATGAAGGAGAACATGACAACGATGGAAACCGGATCCTCAAAGCAAGCAGCCCACAGAGAGAGACACGAGCCTGTGGTGCCGCTCTGCAGCCGTCCTCAGACTGTGAATCAGAGCACAACGCTTAGATCGCGATTAGATCAGAGCACAAAGCTTAGATCGCGATTAGATCAGAGCACAAAGCTTAGATCGTGATTAATGTCTTTTACAATAGGAGATGTGGAGAAAAGGGTGTGTGGAGAGAACTTACCCCAATTCGACTTCATTTGATTTCATTTTAAGTTATCTCCTATATATAATACGCTCCGATGCTGAAGCACTGAATCTAAAAACAATCTCTGTTACCTGCACTTTCAAAATAAAAGTTCAGTTCCAGGGATTTGTGTTGCAGGCAAACATCAGTCTATCAAAGAAGATCTAAGATTAATCACAATAATATACTAAACCTTTGATGAGTAACTCGACCTCAAGCCATTTAAATTTGTTAACCTAAGTTATTTAAGTTAATTAATTTAGAAATACAATTATTTCCTATATATTTTATATTTTTGTTAAAAAATATTGAATGTGCTGTTCTAGTTTGCTTAAATTTAATTGCTGTCATCCTTTTGGAATTATAAAACATAGATAAGATTATTTTAAAGAAGGCTAGCATAACATTATTAGATTATTGATTTATTAGAGGACAAATTCAATTTTTTTATCTGCATTTTATTTAACAAATCAGTCAGAATTGAAAATGTGCTTCACGTCATCAAAACCTAAAATATGGATAAGAAACAAATACTTACATAAAACAATCAAGTCAGAGCAAAATATTTTGTTTTCAAACACACTTAATTTATGGAGTTAAGCAGCTTACACGTTTTATTGAAAAGTGTTTATTTATTCATTCTCTAAGATTTGCTGTTTGGTTTTTACAAAGCAGCAACATTTAAAAGGTTAGAAACTGTAAATTGAACAATTTTATCAACTGAATGTAGTCCCATGAAAACTTTGAAAAGTGCATTGCTCCAGCCAGTGTGAGGACATGTGACTGGCTGCAGACGAGGAGGAGGAGAGGAGCAGGGAGGCAGGATAACTGAGAGCCAGACAAGTGCTGCCACAGCCAAGGATTTGGTGGGAGTTCATCATGGGCTCCGAAGTAACTCCCAGAAGCTTGCATCTGCTCCTCAATTTGTTTCTGCTGGCAACGTTGAGCTGGACCAGGCGGGCTCTGGGCGGAGACACCAGATGTGCGGCTTTCTGACACCGATGGTAAACACGCTTTCAATGTCAGAGCAGTGACACTCCAACTCAGAGTGCAAAGCTTTCTACGTGTATCTATGTGTGGGCATATAGAAATTGGGTAACATTTTGCATTTAACATGTTGGAATCAAGATTTAAAGCATATTTAAAGACGTGATAGTTACTATAACATCTGACAGTGCTAAATGCTCTAAATCGAATCCTCTATACAGATAAATGGAGTTGCATGATTTGTTGAGTCTAGTGAACTTTGAGAGACAGACTTGTCAAAAGCTATCCTCCAGCCACACACTTAGACGAGCCATTTGCATTTTATTGCTGCAGCAACAGCAGTAGAAGAGTAAACAATAGTAAATCAGAATTAGTTTTTTTTTCTTTCAGGACTCGGGGTGAAGGGGTTTTCTCAGGTTGTTGCCCAGCACAATAGGCTGAGGAGCCGGGTCATGCCCTCTGCGGCTAACATGCAAAAGATGGTTAGTAGCACCTAAAGTCAGTCTTCTCTTGAGTGGTACGCTAGTTGTCAACTAAATGTGAGATTTAACATTATTCTTTTGTTAAAAATATTTATTTTGTAAAATTCCCATAATTTTCCATGACAATCTTCATAT
Organism: Poecilia latipinna; assembly: GCF_001443285.1. NCBI lineage: Eukaryota > Metazoa > Chordata > Actinopteri > Cyprinodontiformes > Poeciliidae > Poecilia > Poecilia latipinna. The sequence continues at coordinate 82,560 of NW_015114230.1, read as the reverse complement.
AATTTCTTGTGATTTTTGACAATATTTTGTTTATGGTTAGCCGGATAATTTGAGCAACTCGTTTATCTTTGAAGTGTTATTGTTGATAATTGTTGTATGAGAATGTCCTGGCTAAATATCAATTACTTTTTGAAAATAAATAAATTAATACCGCTCTAACTTCTTTAACCAGGTAAGGATTTGTTCTGTTCATTAAAGTAGCATTTTGTATTTTTAACTGAATAATAAGAATGAAAACCAAATTTCTATTTGATTCTCCTTGTTAATTATTGAGCCACAATCTTCTCCAAAACTATGGAAATCCAAAAATAAATAGCTAAATTAATAAATAAGATAGATAGATCAGCTGTCAAACAATCAAAGCTTGAAATTTTGTGCTGGAGCTTTTCTAACATCCTGAAGCCCCAAGCTGTGCTGCAGAATTAAGATTTGATTCTGTTTGAACGCTGGATTAAGATTCACTATCCAAAACAGTCCAAAACAAAACAGTTTCTTTTTTCTCTCAGCATAATAATAGCGCTACTAATAACAACACTTTTATTTGCACCGCTGCTCATCAAATCATGTTCTCTTCACTGGTTGTTCAAAATTTATAGAGTGAAGCTGTTTGATCCTCCAGCCACCACAAGGGGGTGCTGCAGCTCCAGCTGCTGGGCACATGAAACGCTCCCCCAGTGCTTGCGGCTCCTTTTTCTTCGCAGCAGAGTAACACGGTAATGATGATGAGGGTGCTGTCAGCTGTGCTGATGAAACAGATGTCAGAATAGAAAACATTGCTGCTGATGTGTGTGGGCAGATCTGAGCGGCTTGCTATTCCCACAATGAGACCGGCAGTGTTGCAACTATCTTCATAAAGATAAATTTTCACATTTTAGCTTCACTCCGCTGACTGCGTCAGAGCGTGTTGTTTCACTGAAGATCATTTCTTCTGAGAGGAATGTGTTGATAGTCTCAGGAATGTAAAACAGTACCGTTAGTGCCACATTTGCTCTGTCGCGCTGCGGGCTGATTGATAACAGTTGACAGTTTGAATGAAGCCAAAATCAATTAGCTGTGCAAAGACTCTTGTAAGGGTAATTCTGCAAAATTACACCAATGAATCTTTCCCCTGCCTCCGTTTGAAACATTTAGGTCAAAAAGAAAAAAAAAAGTAATAAGTTTAGGTTGTTTTCGAATAATGACACTCACTTTCATTATTCTAATGTTCAGCGTGTTTTATATTAGCTGAAATTTGCGTCCCCTGAAATGCTAATCTGCGCCATTGTCCTATGTGTATGATTATTAGCAGCTGATAATGATGGATTTTGAAGCTGATGAGAGACTTAATACCTCCTGGGCCTAATATAAGATTTGTGCGAGGGCGTACTGTCACTTCATCGTTGATTACATCCTCAGAGCCACCCGTACAGAGAGAGCCCCTTTCTTCGACTGCTCTCCAGTCTCAGAGAACTGCTCTCAACTGATAAGGCTGTAATGAGGAAGAGAGGATGTGGATAATCAGCCTACATTTTCAGCTCTGGTATTACAGGTAATTTCCCCCGTAAAAACCCTCAGAGGAAGCTTTGCTGAGCTGAAGAGGCAAATTAAAGAGCTTTGCTGATAAACGTTAAAAGGTTCAGGGCTTTGGCTGTGTTTGTGAAAATCTGAAAACGATTTCGCCTCTTGCACATAAGAATGAACCAGAAGGCATTGTGTGGAGATTATAATGTAGTGATTATTATACAGGCTTTAAGGCTTTTTTTTTTTTTTTTTTTGAATGAGATAAAACACCAACACTTCAAGAATGACTGAATTTCCCTCTTTTTTTCATCATTGTGCCTTCTCTCCAGGTTCTAAGTTTTTTCAAGCCAGAAGTATTAGGGGGTCATATCAACACCTGTAGAGAAAGAAATGAAAGTTAAGCCATTATGATTTCCATAAAGCCTTTGACCTCTGTTTGTATTTTTTTTTATTATCACACTTATCTTACCATTTCTGAAAGCCCTGCCTTTATTTTGACAGTGTGAGCTTCAAAGAGGCCTAAAACTTAGTGAGGCCACAGACTAAAGACTTAAAATATTCCATGTTTGTTAAGGAGCCCAAACTTCCTTTGAATCTCTGAATGTCTGGTTTTATTTCTCCAGATTTTTTTGCAGGAGTCTCAAAATTTTCCTTTGGACTTTCTTTGTTTACGTACAATTTATTTTCCTATTGAAAGGAAGATTTACTCTGATCTATTCATCTAAAAGGAATTAATCAGTATTTTTGATTAACTTCATTTCTTTCCCCCAAAGAATCAAGCTCAATCAACTTAAAAATTAGCTGGATATTTTGCCCAACTTGGTTATCAAAAACTCACATAATAAAAAAAAAAAAAAAAACAACTTTTAAAGATCTTAAAGCCTGAAGAATTACTGATAAAAACTACTTTAAAAGATTATGATATAATGCAGTAAGCAAATAATGAAAAAAAAAAACAAAAAAACAAAAAAACAGGTGGCTTAAAACTATTGCATGATACTACTATACTACTTAGTGAGTGCCAGGATTAAACTCAGTCCACTTTGTTGCTTTCCACATATTTTAAATAAATCTTTATTGTCACAATAGAAAGGGCAAAGAGTCAGGGAGGAGACATTAGACCAGAGGTCAGCAGCATGACGACGATGTAGGGTCTTCTCAGGTAAGGAGGGATTACAACATGATGAGGAAAAGACAAGGAAAGGGAAGGTTATGTGCAATTTAACAAAAATATAGCTGTGCAGCTTTGATGCAACATTTTAAAAAAGGTGCCACAAAATGAGTACGGTAACTGCAACATCCTGGAGGGACTGTGATCCAACGTCGAACAAGACACCAGGACACTTGAGCTCCTGAGTTTGAGTTTGAGTCAGAGCAGGTCAGATTTCCTGGTTGAGAACTATTGCCTTAAATGTAGCAGGGCTGAGTCTCATCTCTGATTCTGTTTGAGGTGTTCATAGACGGGATCTCAGAGTGTGGCTGTGGGAAGGAGAGTGTTTGGTCTGGAAGCCTCAGGGCCTCATCTTTGCCTTTTGTGGATGATGTGGTTCTGTTGGCATTTTCAGGCCATGACCTTTAGCGTTCACTGGAGCGTTTCGCTGCCGAGGGTGAATCGGCCCGGATGAGAGGCAGCTCAGCCCTCCCTTCTTTTTCTTCTTTTTTTTTTTTTTTTTAAAACCACAAGTTCTTCCTTTCAACAAAATTAGAGGCTTTAGATTAGCCTAGTGTTCCAGCAGTGACGGGAGATATGGCCGGAAAGCGGGAAACTAGCTACAAAAATGCGGACATTCTAACCTTTCTTCTTAATCATAAATACAATAAAAGCTAAATTTAATCAGAAAGTTAACACATCCAATCTGACTGTAGAACTCAAATAGCTTAGTCTCTTTTTATTGTGTCTCATAGTCTCATGGAGGATTATGAAATATCTTTGAAACAAAGGTCATTTTATCCTCCATGCACCTAGATGTGGTGTGCATGTCTTCACCCAGCACATCTGTCAAAATAATCCATTTAAGTGGAAGGTTTCATGCATAGCTGCAGAACATTTTCTTTTAGTCTCACCAGAGGTCTAGAAAATTCACATTTCATGTCCTTTGCTTCCGTAAAAGCATGTGATGGAGCTCCAGGGTCTATTATTTACAATCATTTAAGTAGTTATAATACCCAAACTTAAAAAAAAAGAAGAAACAACTAAGTTACAAAGAGTAATAACCAAGGTGAAAACAAAATAAAAATTATCTCCTGAAAACAAAATGAATTTGTGAAGCACTGACATAGATGGGAGATGAACCTGGAGGGGTGTTACATTTCACACCTTTTATGCCTCTGGAAACTAAGCAGTCACTTGTTTTTATGTCTGGAACATGAAATAATTGAAAGGATTTTATAAATTGTTGTTTTAGATTAGATTTGACGTGCTCCTTGAGATTCATTTACTTTGCCAACGAGCCAAATTGTCTGTATGCAGAACTTGAAAAGGTTTGAGGTGAAATAAGTTGCTGCATCTTAAATCATCTGTCTGTCCGGCTTATATGTGCAGAAAGCAGGTGCCAGTACATAATGGTAAAGGAGGGACAGACACTCAGAACCAACTCTTTTCATTTCTGACATGAGCAGTAGTCACATCTCTCATAGTTTTTTTTTTCTTTTTTTTTGTCAGTGCAAAAACATACTCTGCAAGAACAGAGAAACTTGTAATTTTATTTGAGGTGGCAAGAACAAGAACAGATCTTTCTGGCCAGGACATTTTATGCTTCTCATGAACTCAAGTGCAGAAGTCTTGGAAAGTCCTCACATGTCGTTCCCACAGCAGAATTTGTATATGGAAAGAACAGAACAAAGTTTAGTTCTTGCAGCCCTGGGAGAAGAAACTGTTCTTGCAGGATGTGTAAAGGCCTTTGATCTCATGTTTCTGCTCTCTATTTGTTATATTTGTTCCTCATAAAGCATTTCTGTATAACAACTTGTTTCCTCCTTTTTCCAAAGAGACGCTGAAATTATGCATACATTTTGTTGACAATCCTGTTGACAATGCTCTCCTAGCTTGGATGAGGCATTAGCTTCCTTATTTGTTTTTCAAACAAATAAAGACCTTTTATTGCTTCATTATAAGCTTCAAAGATCATAAGGGCTGCACACGGGTTCGATAATAAGACAAGGATGGAAATAGAAAAGCGCCTGCAATTGACAGTTTGACTCTAAAACTGATGAATTAGGTTACATTAACATGGCGTCATGATTAGAGTATACGTTTCACCACCACGGCTGAATTAAAAACATTTTGGACACACTTTTATTTTTGTCATAATAACCAATGAGATTAGAGTAGAGCTAAATTGATTGAAACTAATCAAACGACAGATTGTGCCCAATATGAAGTGCCAGGGTAATCAAATGAGAAAAAAATTGAAGTACTGAAGATTGATAAAAAAAAATAAAAAATCTACCCTAGTTGAAGAACTTGTCCTTCCAGTTTTGAAAGGAGGACTTAAATCAAATCATATTTCTATTTATACCACAGGGGAACAGGAAGCCATGTGCCCATAATGAAAAGATCATACACACTTTATAGTAGTAGTAAAAAATAGTAAAATAACAAAAAGTACTTCAGTTACATTTATTTTGTAGGAGTTGTTATGGGTACCATATGTCTTTGCAATAGGTAAGAAATTAAATGGAAAGATTATTTATTTTAAACATGGTGTTTTATCCAGATTTATAAACACATTAAAGGTATTCTACACTTTTTCAGTGTGAAATTTTGTTGAAGGTATTCTAATAAAATTATTTTATTACTTTTGCACTAGAAAAAAGTACCAGTGCAACCTGAGTGTGCAGGCAACATATTTGGCATTCATTCCATTTCCAAACGGTTACAGGATTTTATATTTGAAAGATTAGTAATACATTGTTTTCTATGTATGCATCTAGTATTTCTACTTAGTAGTTGATAATGTATAAATCAGCAATTTCTTGGCTTTAAGTCTTATGGTTTTGTCTCCACTGTGAGCCTCCACTGATCCCGTGGATCCTTTCTATGTCTCTGCTACAAGATACCAGAAATAATTAGTTAGTGAAAATGAACAGGAGCTGGACCCAATGCATTAAACCTAAACTTGGAAATTTCACTATGTTAAACTAGAATAGATTTAATAGCCTCTAACACATAAATACAAAATCACCCTCTAGAAATGACTTGTTGCCAGTTTTGCCTGTAAACCTTGCTCACCATTAACATTATATTTACTGTTCTCTAGGTGTTAAAGATGAATATTTGTCTGCAGGATAAAAAGACATCAATACAAACAAATGCTGTCTGTGCTTACAGGAATGGGATGAGCAGCTTGCTGTGCTTGCTAAGGAACAGGCTGCGTTGTGCAACCAAGACGCTTCCCTTCTCCACACGCCGAGCTTCGGTCACATTGGCTGGAACATGCATCTCTCCGCTGACGGTGCCGCCTCGTTTTCCATCATCGTTGATGCCTGGTTTGAGGAGGGAAAATATTTTTTGTACTATAGTGGGCGGATGCAACCTGTCGGCACTACACACAGGTAGCATAGAAATCTCCTTATATGTGTTTGGGCTTTGTGAAGTAATGTAGTTATTCACAAGACTTGTAGTTTTATCTTTATAAAAAACAAAAATAGAGACTTGAAGTGATTGATCCAATTGCTGTTTGCAGCTGGTTTGGGCTACCTCAAGTCATGTGGGCTGTGCCATCCAGCAGTGTCTGTGAGATGGGCTCCTCTGGAAGATATATGCCTGTGCGTATTACCCAGGGTTAGTCTTGTCCTTTTTCTCTACATCAATATTTATTCATTTATTTTGAAAAGGCAATAAAACGTAAAAAAAATAATTAGACAAATAATCATGCCAACTGACATGCAATTCTACATAATTTGTTAGAAAAGGAACAGGTGCAGGATCTTTTTATTTCCTGCCCCTCAATGGATTTATATAATGCTGTTAAAGAATAAAGGTAGCTGTAGGAAATCGATCCAGCCACTGTGTCTCCCTGTGGGTTGCTGCATACTGTGTGCTACTGGTGATGCAGGGGTAACTGGGAAACGAATGGTCACCTGGTGACGCCCTATAAGCACCTCTTCCATGTCCGGCTGTTTCCGACTGTGGGACCACGTAGGCGGACTGTGTGGTAAGACTACTTAATCTTAAAAATGTATTTTATTCCTGAGATCATCTGAAGTGATTTGTGTGCATTAGCATCCTGCTTGTTTTTATTTCTTTGAATCAGAAATTCCAAAGAACCCCTGCAGAATGAGCTGCGGGCAACATGGCCGCCTCAATCTTACATCCTGCAAATGCAAGTGTGGCCTGGGATTCACCGGACGCTTCTGTCAGGGTAATGCTTGTTATTCTGCATATATTTTGTCTAGTTATATAATTCATAAACAGAAAGCTGAACAGTTTGATCTACTGTACATGTGCCTTGTGTGTTTGTCAGTAAGATGCAGCATGCAGTGTTTTCACGGTCGTTTCGAAGAAGAAGAATGCTCCTGTGTGTGTGATGTTGGCTACGGTGGTGCTGAGTGCACAGGTGAGCCCAGCTTGTCTTATTTTATTTTTTCTTTTAATTCCTTTGAATGTTAACCTCAGCAGGCTGCAACAGAACTCTAACAGCCTGTACTGTACTCTATATTATATTTTACAACTAACTGCTGGGGGTAAAAAAAACCCAAAATAAAACATTTCTCACTTGTTAAACTGAGGTCAAAATAAGCCAGCTTAGAAACCAAAAACTGCCTTAACATTACAGGTTAAGATATTTGTATACCTTCAATACAATAAATATGATGCAACAAAATGGGAGGGTATACCTGGGGTCATCAGAAATGACTGGGAGCAAAGAATAAATACCCTGAAAATGGAGAACGGATCTCCAACTAAAGAAAAAATTATTAGTTACATGTAATCAAATTAAGTTTGTCATACTTACTTTATTTACATTTAATGACAACTTAAAAAATATTTACTTGGATGTGTCATAAGGTGGGGTTGAAGTGGTGAGGAGATGACGCAGAGAACCCAGGTTATGGTGAAGATGAATTTAATGATGAATGTAGTTCATAGTCCAAATCAGGCAGCACAGCAGGAACTACTAGCACGCAGCTAAGCACCGGTAGCAACTGACAACGAAGACTAAATCAACTGGAACTGACGTCGACACAGGACTTAACCAGTACAACTGGGAAGACGGACAGACAGACGCAGACTGCAAACGTTTGACAATTGACAAGGACCCGACGAGGAACACAGACAACAGGTGGGTATAAATACACACGGGGTAATTAAGGGAATGAGACACACCTGGGGAGCAATCAACGGGGAGGGCAGGACAGAGACTCACAGGGAAACAGGAACACATTGAAAAACTCAAAAACACACAGAAAACCACGGATCATGACAGGATGAACTTAATTTGATTACACATTGTTTAAAAGTTGAATCTCCATTCTCTTTTTTTAAGTGTAGACACAATAATGGCCATAAAGTAAAGAACATAATCTGAGGAACAGGTCAGTTTTAATAGCTTGAGGCAGAAAGTTGTGCAGCAGGATCTGCTTTTGATTTTGCAGCAGTTTAAAGAATTTATGGAGCGACTGTCAGGTCTCTGAAAGGGGTTGATGCCTTGTTTCTGCAGCACCTCTAAAACAGATTTTGCACAAAAAGCAGGAACTATAAAATCCCCTTACTGTCCTCTGCAGGACTCAGGACTCCCTTATATCTGATTCTGAACACATTCAACCACATCCTGCTGTTCGTTTGGAGTCTCAACTTGGATTCAAATTTCCAGCTCCTCCCAAGAGCTGTCGTCTTCTGTACCTTGTGTACATCATTTTTTGTTTTTTTTTCCAGCAATTTTATTTTTTATTTTATCTCACATATTTTTTTCTGTTGTTAATTTGGAATTTTGAAACCATTTTGCATTGAGAGATATTATGTGTCTTAAGATGTCGGCTCACTAACAATAAGTGAATAATACCAATGAAAGAATCAATTAGATTATTCCTGTCTCCAGAAATGATTTGATTGAGAGGCAGGTTAGATCCTGGACAGACTGCCGGTCCATCACAGGGCAACACAGACATGATCCAAACAAATAACCATGCAATCAGACCAGTTAACATGGCATGAATGCTTCTGGAGTATGGGAAGCCGGAGGAGCCACAGAGAACCCGCTCATGCAGGGGGAGAACATGCAGAAAGACTCCCCAAATCCAGGACCTCACAAAAAAAATAAGCATAAAAAAATTAACATAAATCACTTCAAAACATGTTGCTCTCCAGTGCAGGATGTTTACTATTCTTATGCAAAGTCACAATGTGAGCATTTATTCCACGGCGAGGACAAAAACAACTGGTAAAAAAATCTAATTGTTGCATAATGATACAACAGAGCTCTGTTTATTTGTTTCCTTCTTTTGGTACAACGTTGTTGATGAGTTAATTTTGTTTCTTTAATGTCACTTAAATCTTGCAATCTTGTTTTGCTTATTCTAGAGCAGTCTTTCTCAACCCTGGTCCTCACCGCCCCCCTGCTCTGCATGTTTTAGATGTGCCTCTCTTCCAGAACAGCTGATTCAAATGATTGCATGACCATCAAATACTGCAGAAGCCTGTTAATCACCCAGAGATACAATTCAGGTGTGTGGCAGAAGGGAAATACCGAAAACATGCAGGACGGGGGGGCGGTGAGGACCAGGGTTGAGAAACACTGTTCTAGAGGCATCTTGTGTATGACATTTTCTTGAATAAAATGGGCTTATTCGATAAGTCCATTAATACAGATAAGAAATAAACCAAACATTATCCGGTTCGGTTGGATGCTTGGATGACCATCAGCTTTTACAAATACTTCCAAGTATGGGAAAAATATTTAAGATTGTATTTTGATTAAAACCCATGTCTGACTGTTCATATAATTATTTTTTTCTTTGTGTACTTTGTCAACAGAAAAGGTGCAGTTCCCCTTTCACAGCTGTTATCTTACGATAGATGGAACTTGCTTCATGGTGTCTTCGGAGGCTGACAGCTACTATGGGGCCAAAACTCGCTGCCAGGCCAGAGTATAATAGCATCACAGAGACCTGTGGGCAAATAAATGGAGACAGTTACACTACCTTTGAATCAATGCATTTCTTTTTTTTTTTTTTAACAAACAGGGACTTATTGGAACTTTAGCTGAGATTCACAGCCAGAAAGTCCAGGACATCCTAGTGTTTTATCTAAGTGAGCTGGAGGCGAGCAATGAAGTCACCAACACCGACTTTGAAACGAGAAACTTCTGGATAAGTACAGCCATTCACACCGGCACATCAAATAAACGTTGACATAAGTCCACACAGCAGGTCAGACTAGTTTGCATCTGTTTACTTTCTGTTTTAGGCCGTTTAGATAGCACATGAATAAAGCGGTAATGGTTCAGTATTTTTTCTTCACAGGTTTGACATATAAGCCTCCAAGAGACTCATTTCGCTGGGACACAGGAGAGCTCCTTCGATTCAGCAGCTTTGCCTTTGGGCAACCTGACAACCAAGGGTATGAAGCATATTTCACAGCAGAGTTAAGCTGCTGTGGCGGGCATCATAAACACAGACAGCTAAGGGCATTGGGACTTAGATAAACAAATGAAACACATCAGCAGGTGAAAAAATGTGTTTCTGCATAGATGCATTTTTTTTTTTTCTTTTTCTGAACTGAGGACATATTTCCTGACATCTTTACTGATAAGAGGTTCACATTTATGTGCTTTGTTCTTGTAGCAGAGTTGAATGATAATAATGCTACCTGTTAATGAAGATAATTATTTTTAAACGAGCAGATGTTTGTAGCTCAACATTGAAACAGCTCTTTCTTTTCTTGGAAGTAGCGCTGCAGGTGAGGCCTGTGTTTACTGTTACTCACAGCTTCTCATTTTCTGTGCAGTTTCGGAAACTGTGTTGAACTGCAGGCACTGAGCACTTTCAACTGGAATGATCAGCGCTGCAAAACCAGGAACCGATACATTTGCCAGCATGGTAAGGCCCCTCCAGGCAGACACTCAAAAGAAGTGTGGAAGGAGGTAAAGGTTCTCCAAATGCCCACCAGTGATACACAGTCAGGCCCTCTTGTCTTAAAATACACCTGCTGACCACAGGATCTGTATTTGTTTGCTACGCCATCAGTGTGAAGCTTTTTCTGCTGAAATTACAGCTCTTTTTGTGAATTGACAAAAGAAAATGTTGAGGAATATCAGTAAAGTAGTACTGAGTTTTAGCTCTGAATGCAAAAAGGGACAGTGAGTTTATAAACTAAGTCATTTCTACTTAAACCGCAGGCACATATTCATGGTGGTCTTCAACGGAACAATGAATTGTCCTCTCATATTTCTCCCCCAAACTCAGCATTGTTCTGCATTTGTGGCATCAGCTGCACTGAGGCCAAAACCCAGCAGGCTGAAACTGAGCCGTTTGCCTAAAGGGCAACATTTGGTGCTAGGAAATTACAACATCTTTTATGTAACTGATATTGACTGGACATTTTATACCCTTCTTAAAAATTATGAAAAGATTACTTTGATATTCAAGTTTATAGTCAGATCTACAACTCCCAAGCTACAAATCATAAATGACTATTACTAGCCGGAAAACCTCAGCGGAAGCTTAAAAACATGTTTTACTTTAGCTGGTTGGCTCTTTTTCTTTCAGGCGTAACACAGACTGGCCTTTTAAATTTCAGCTGTCATTCGCTTGGCCTGCTGTGCTCCTCCGTGTCCATGCAGTACCTTGTGTCTCTGGTAATCACTGAGGGTTAGGAGTAAAATGTTAATCTTCTGTGTCCAAAAAAAAAAAAAAGAAAAAACAACAAAATCCTCAGTGTGATAGTGACTACACATTTAAACCTGCTTTTCAGTTCAAATCAATCGCACTCAGTGCTTACCATCAAGAACCCCCCCAAGCGATCAATACATGTCGTTTTCACAAAGACTCCCACTGTTTGGACACACATACCACTTACATTGATCGAGAAGAATGAGATGGTGGCAGATGTTTAGTGTTGTCCATTTACGGCTGTCTTTGCTAAGTTCTGGTGTGTCATCTGGTATCGATCCGTTAAAGCTGAATCTGCTCTGAATGCAGTCAGTGTTGCTAAGACACCAGCTTTTTACAAACGGCTTTTTGGGGACCCAACTATGTCTCACTTCTTTGTGGTACAAAATTAGCACATCGTGGTCAAAACGTTGCTTGAGGGTTGCGTTTTGTCAAGAGGGCTTACTCTTTTAGTTGAACTTTTTTATTAATTATGCTAACCGCAAGAGTTTATTCTTCCCCAGTCAAAGATTTCAGCAGCTATTTTCTCTAACTAAAAACAAAAAAAAAAACTGAAGCAATTTAGAAAAAAATGCTCTACTTTGTTAATTGCTTATAAAATGATAAGTGGATATCATGCCTGAGGCAAAGTCTGAACAGTGTTCCTCCAGAGGAAGTGTGTGCTTGGCATCCTTTTTTTTGCCCCATTATGTGCATGACAAGAATTTAACGCTTCATGTCTCATTAGCAGCTTCTTCTCTCGCATCTTTTTACTGGAGTTGAAGAACAACTGAGGAACTGGCACAGACTCAGACAACTCCACACACTCATCTTCCATATTTCTGTTCAGTCTCTTTCTCAGCATGGTGGATGTGTTGCATGTACGATGCGTTCATGGGTCGTGTGTGTATTTGTGCATTTTGCAGATCCAGAGCAGATTGCACGGTGGGAGGAAGCCAGGTGACCTGGATGCTTTCGGTTGGCTTCACTGCTGCTGCTGCATGAATTACTGTTTTATTGTGAGTGGATAAGTGTGGATTAGATCTATTGTGTAAATACTGTGCATAATTGAATGTTTTATGAAGCATTTGCTCTTGTTTTGTAAAGTCCACTTTTTTGCTGTGACAACTTGAATTTCTACTTCAATACTAAGTGATAAAAGATTATCTTATCGTACTAATTAGAAAAGTCGCTGTTTATTTGCTTTTTGCAGTTTCAAAATGGGCCTCTTCTCTTTTTTGCTAAAACTTCTCATTTACTCTGCCCCCCCTGATGGGTTAGTCTTCCTGCTTTTTGATTGTACTCTTGCTCCAACAAACTTGTAGCAAATGGTTGGATTACCTGCTCAGCGTGCCATTAAGTTCTGCAAAGGCCTGTTTATGACCCTTACATAATTAAAGGTAGAAACCTGAAAAACATAAAATTTGTAAAAGTGGTAACATTAAAGTGAACAATTATTGAGATTTTATTAGCCTACTTCATGCTGTCAGACAGGCCCTACATAAAGGACTTCTTGATTCTGCAGGATGAATCGGTTTCTAACATTTTAAGCTGATGTGAGTGTTATAACATTGCCTAATGTGTAACTCCCCCTGCCACCCTTCCTCCATGAAATTGTAATGAGGGTTAGGGGGTTAGGGGTGCCGGTGGGATTGTTTGCCCAGGGTGCCTAACAAGCTAGGACCACCTCTGTCTGCAGGTCAGGTCAGGTCAGGTCAGGTATTACTCAAGTGTGCCTGAAAATTGAACCAAAAATGTGATTAGCTGGTAGTTAATTTATGAGTCAACATAAAGGCAATTTAATTTTTCGGTTCATGCAAATATATTATTTCTACTAATAAATAAATGTAATTCTTTGTCTGTCTAGTTGTCGTCTGATATTAAAACTTAGATTTAAGATTTAAGCATTTCTACAAAAAAAAAACAAAAAAAACAGCAAGAACCAGAGGAAACCTGGCTGGCTTTTGCATGGCAGTGAATGAGTCACAAAAATGCTTAACATATACTTCATAGAAATAGCTTGGAGTGCCATTAATACAGATTGTCTTGATTTGTAAATAAAACCATTTCTTTTCATGAGATTTCTTTTCTTCCCACTTCAGCAAAAACCACTGCTACTGGGTTTCGATTTTTTCTAGGAGACATTATTTATGTGCAATGAAAGAGAACTTTAATTTAAGTGTGTAAGCAAAAAGTCCTGCCTCTGTAAGCATCTTTCCAATTATCACGCAGCACTCACAGTAACAATCCAAGCCTGTTTGCATGTACAAGCAGACTGACACAGATGTCCTCTCTGTCTAATCGAACTACAGCTTCCCACTGAGCTTCTGGTCATGGAGTTCTCAGTAAACCAAGGTTTCAACATCTTATTTCCAAACTCATGGAAAACAGGGTCCAAGTTAAAGGTTTCACCTCCACATGAATGTGAGGTGGAAAATCACGCTGGACAGAGAAAGAGATGTCAGAATGACAGATGGTGCCTCATACGAAGAAACGTGTAAAAGGCTGAAAAAAGGCCATCAGACACAGTGGTGAAATGATGCAAATGAAAAACAGCAACAAGCTCACAGGTTTAAACTCTCCTAATTACGCTTGTGCTCCACTGAGTTTCAATTTCCTCAAATTTCTGTCTCTGAAAGTGTGCGTTATCTCTGATTGATGCGTCACACAAAAACATACAACCAATGTGAAATAACTCACGGTGCATTCTTGTCCCTCATTCTTCCAACAACGTAAACGGCGATTCGACAAGGACATCTCCAGAGCTGCGGGTATTAGAGTGAGGCAGAATAAGCTTGACCTCACACTGTGTCATTAAATGAGATGTGCTGTGTAATAAACTTTTTCTTTCTTTTTTTTTTCTGCTGATGTGTTAGTTCTTGGCTGTCTACAAAGATTGCGAGTGCAGAATGTTTAAGAGTCTGCCTGAGAGTGTACAGTGAATGAGCGAGTATTTGCCTCGTATGATTTGCTCGCTCGGTTTCCTGCTGCTCTCATGGTGCCCCCCGATAAGCCGGCGCTGCAGCAGAGGGTTTCAGAATGGCGCTGGTGGCAGTGGAATTAGCTTCCATTGTCATGATAATGACAGTGATACTCTTGGCCCTTCCAACTCAGTCCAGCTATTGTATGGAAACAGGAATGCAATTTCTCCTTCAGCGGCAGCCGACAATCCTCTGCGAGAGTGAAAGGTCTCTAAATGACTCTCCATTCATGCAAGGCTGAGGGGCCAGCAGCCAATTAAAGTGGGAGCAGGCGAACAGTGCCATCCTGAAGACCTGAAACTCTCTCTAAGCACACAGACAGAGCAACACACATGCACACACACACACAATTTGTTGTATTTTTGCTTCTTCAAACAACATCTAATCCTGTAAACTAGTTTTTCTTCCTCTTGCAGACCTGATTTTTACAGGGCCACCGGCAGTGTGCACTAAATAACTTAACCAGCAGTCATACAGCTTTAGGAGCACAAGTTGCCAATTTAAAAATGCTTTAATATGCGAGTAGGGGGAACTAGGTCCGGGGAAAGCCAAAAATATTTTTTCAATTCAATACATCATGGTTGCATTTTTTGGAGGCATTTAGGGAATTAGACAGTCTCCTCTGGGTATTTATCTGCCGGCTGAAGCAGAGTCCCGACAGCGGGTGAAAGGTCCACAGAGTGTTTGCTCGGTTGAGCTGTGAGTAAACTGAACATGTGCTGCCCAGCTAAGTGACCCACAAGTTTAAAAAAAGACATTCGACCAAATTAATTTGCTTTAAAAAGTGTTACTGCCAAAAAAAATCTCTACAAAGGGCAACAGTGCTCTTTAATGACACGTTTACCTCGAGCAGGGTTTATGTGAGGTCTTGGACGGTCATACTAAGCCTTAAATGTAATAATCCTATTGGCCTGAAAAAGTCTTAAATATGCCCCGGTTTTAATATCAGTCCTCAAAATACATGTAGCTACAAGATGGTGTGTGTCTCTATGTGAATATTTGACATAAATCTGTTAATTACTGAGAAATTTGAATATCTTTAAACAATAAAGATAAAAAAGGTCGGTGAAACGTAAAATCAAAAAGGGAAAGATAGGGAAATATGCATCACATGTGCATACGTCCCTGAGTTTTTACAGTCAAGCATCTTTTGCTTGATTTTAAACGTGAAAATTAATTGCGAACTACAGGGTCTGAACATAACCAAACATAAACATATTTTTTTTTCTTTGTGGGTTTTTCTTAATATTTGCTGTGGAACTGTTCAGCTTTTATCTAATATTGCACGATTCCCATGATTTTTGTAACATTACGATACATATTTTCCACAAAAGCAGCTAATTTGACCATGAAAATCTAAATTCAGTTCTATGAACAAGAGTTTCCACCTGAGATTAAATCAGGGTTTTGATCAAAACAACGCAATCTCAACGTATGTTATTATTAAGATGTTAACTTTAACACGGTGTTATTTGAGATAAAATAAGCAGGTTTCTTTTTCACATTTTTAGTGTCCTTTCCACAAATAGGAAAATAGAGCAGTAGATCTCAAGTCCTGTCCCTCAGAAATCTTCAATTCACACGTGATATTATAAAACCGGGGTTTAGATGAAAGTCCTCATCTATCTGCAATCAGCCTCCAATTATCGCTCTTTACATCTGAATGAGGAGCTCCAGCTGTACTGTGGGGATCTGATGATACAAGCGGAGGAGTAACCGTTTATTTTTATAAGAAGGGGTAAATAACAGACAGAATTACCGAGTGGGTTTCTAATCATCTTTACAAATCAAGGAGGGACCGCACTCAGCACTCATCTCATGTCTTTATTCAGCGACTGTTTACCAGAAGTGGAACAGAGCGTTCACATTTCCTATTTATTCGCTTTCTGCCCCAGCTTTTGCATTTCTTTTTCACTGCAGTACTGAAAGTAAATAACACAAGGACTTTCTATTATGAGAGCAAGATTTAATAAAGATTCTGAATTCTATCAAAAATGTTTTTTGTTTTGCTTTTAATTAAGTCTTCTCTAAATGCTTTTTAGATTTAGAAAACAAAAATCATAAGGACAAAAGCATCCACTTGTTTACAGAAAACATGAAAAATATGCATCAAAGCAGTTTAATCTCAATGTAGTCAAAGGACTGCAATGACTACGCTCATCCTCAACCACTGTTAAACAATTATTCACCCTTCTTTTATCTACACCATCCCCCCCACCCTCTCTCTCTTTTCCTCCCTCTTATTTTCTATTTTCAGAGCAGTCAGTGTTGAGCTTCCCACAGCATTTGGATGCAAGATGAACTTTGATAAGAGTTAATGAGAATACAGCATTGTGCAGGCAAATAATGGCTCGGGCTGCACTTGAGAGCCTCCTCACTAGGAAATGGACTGCAAAGAGCCACAGCCAGCCACTCCTCAAGGTTCAGCAGAGGAAAAGGAGAGAGGAAGGAGTCAGAAAGGTGCAGAGAAAGTCATGCATGTTTGAGGCATGGAGGCGCAGGGTGCAGATATAATGACTGATAATTACTGTATTTACACAACCAAGCTTTTACACCGCAGGGAAAAAAAACAAAAAACTCTGCACCCCGCACTTACTGTATGTCCTTGTAAATCCTGCGGTTTTAATGGAATGTGAATTGTACACACGTCAAAAAATAAGCGTGTATATAAGGAATAGTACATTTCTTGTGTAAAAGAAAAATCTATGTGAGATGTTAATATTATGTGGTTTTCTTACTGCTTTCGATTTAGATCAGTGCTGACTGACATGACTGTCAGTCAGCACTGATGGAAGAAAAATTCTCTGTCTTTTTGACCTTATTGTTTTTGTAAACCAGCACACTCTCATAGCACAGAAGGGACATTTTTCCTAGTTCCCCTTAGTGGTGCAGCGCACACAGATTTGACCTTTCAAAAGCTCTTTTAGATTCAGTCAGAAAACAAACTAAGTTCCACTCATTGTTTTTTCTTAGTAATGTTTTAATGCTCTTTGTAAATGCCTTCAACAAGTGAGCATCTCCTAAGACGAGACAAACGTATACTAATTTCCTCGGGGTTAAATCAATTTTGAGATCCAGAAAGTCATAATAAGCAGTACGTTTCAATGTTGCTTGGTAAAACTTTAAATGTAAATTGCTCTTTTCTTCAATGAAATGGTTAAATGCTTGAAAAGTGAAAGCAGCTCCAGTGATGAGACAGGCTGGGGGTGGAGTTGTTTGCATTTCACACTTTGCTACACCTCACCGAGTGATGTGTGGAACCAGCCGACATCCAGAACCCCAGACCCATTAGAGGCCATTACTGACTGCCAATCTCAGAACGACCTCCTGAACTCCGAGTTTCTATAAACTTTTGTCCAAACTAACACTGACAGCAAGCTGAGTTGGACTTTTCAGTCTATGACTGATAAACATTTAGCAGTTCAAACTATTGTTCATTGAGAAAAAAAAATAGGCATGTCAATCATTTTAATAGAAATGATATTTCTGAAACATCGCTCCTTCCAGTCAAATAATTGTGATATATAAATCCAGAAAAAACTTCATCATTTGTCAGATTTAATTTAGAATACAATAAAATAGAAATGAAACAGCAATATCAGAAATCCAGGTGTACCAGCAGCATAACAAAGATAAGTTAAAATACAGAAAGTTAAAGTATATATAAACCTATCGTGTCCTGCACTGCGGCTGCTGGATGGTAATACAGTGAAAGCGTAATGCTCCACTCGTGAAAGTAAATCTGTTCAGCTTCTCTTTGGCATTCAGACAACAATTCTGACTGCTACACTGCTGGACAGGACACGATAAAGAAAAATAAAACCAGAACAAGAAAAATTCTGCAAATAGCAGCAGGGATTTGTTTGCTGCTGGGAGGAACACTGCAAAAACTAAATCTTACCACGTATTTTTGGTCTAAACTGAAAATTTATCAGTACATTTGAAAAAAGTCAAAACTGACTTACAAGTAACTTTTTAGCAAAAATGATGAGCTTGTTTTAGGTAAATATCATCTTGATATTGGGAAAAAATTAAATTATTTCCACAAGCAGATTATTTCACTTTTAACAGCACATTTTTCCACATTATAAGTGAAATAATCTGTCTTCTCTTTATATTACCAATAGCCATTGTTTTGCAGCTTTAACTGGTTGTAAATAAATGAATTAGGAATAGCCCCTTTTAGAAGAGTTTTATTTTAACCAGTTTTAAAATGTTATTTTGTTGACAAAAAAGCTAAAACTATTCAGCATCAGATCAATTTTGTATAGTTTTCTTCTTAAATCTATTTTATAGGACAGCTCTTTTCTTTGATTGCGTTAATCAAGAAACAAATATGCCTCCATAGAAATTAGTCAGTCAGCCAGTGATTGGGATTCACAAATTCTGCAGTGATTGGCTCTAATCAGTGACTGGCAGTTCAAATACTAAAAAATCAGAAACTTTTTTTCCAGTTTATTACATTGTTACAGGGTAGTGGAAGAAGAAGAATGCCAACAGATTTATAGTTAACTCCTTCTGTGTGAAAATTAGTGACATGAAAAGAATGGGAAAAGAATGGCTATAGGAACTACAGGCAGGCGAAACACCATTGTAGCTCACATGGACGGCCATTGATTCCCTCTAGTTGACCCAACAGCTCAATCCAGTACCTGACAAGACAGTCAGCCCAGTCAAAAGATTTTAGTGCAGGTTTATTCAGAAGGCTGGTTTTCTTCATGTTTAAGCCTTTGGTTTTGCTAAAAGTAGTTTTCTCCAAAACACCAACAATCTTGTGTCAGACAATCCAACATGTAGCAAAATCCATTTAAATTGAAGTTCATGGTTATTTTTGGTCTGTGAAATTGAACGAGTGGTCTTTGGGACCCATCTTGTTTTGAATTTAGTAAAATTAAATTTGGGGGGCAAGGGTGATGTTTTCATGTATGAGAGACAAAGACTAGGATAACCCATATTCAAATTACTGGTGTAGCTTCTTAATAATATCAGACATAGCAACCCTTAGTGCATAAACAGAAGGCAAATTGTCTCCTTGTCTTGCTTCGCATTCAGAAGGCTTGTTTAATTATGAATTTGAGTTGGTAGAGTCAAGTTTTTAAATTGTAGGAAAGCAATCACACTAACAAGCTGTTAATGTCAGTAACAGAGCAATTAATGTCAAATAACCGAGTGAGTCAAAGACTCACGTGACTTTAAGAACCCTATCAGGGATCTTCAACGTCCTAAAAGTGTAATTGTATCGACAGTAACATTCAAGCTAAAGACACATTTTGGATAAGAGATTAAATGTCGACGCTAAATGTTTGTTACATTTAACAATCAATAAATAAATTTAGACATTTGAGTAGGGATTATCTAAAATTGTCAGACTGTAAGACCTAAAAGAAATTTGGGGTTTGGCTGTAAAAGCCACTGGGTTGCAAGAGTGAGTATAGTTTTCTGCACTGTTTAACCTATTGGATCCAGTCCGTTCTCAGTCCTAGCACACACATTCACATTATGAGTGCATCTTTTTTTGCAGTCGGGGAAAATGTTTTCTGCTTTGCATAAAAACAAAGAAAACATTTGCTGTTTTCCATTCCTAAAGCTGTAAATATGTTTTTACGAGGTCATAAATCACAACTGGCTGAGCAGGGTGAAGAGATCATGGTTGAGTGAATTAAATGTATGTGGCATTTCTGAAGCAAGCAAGAAAAAAGTGATTTACTTTAACCTTTGTGTTTTCTTAATGGCTAGTCAGTTTTAGAAGAGAAAGCAATGCCTACTGACCAGAAGGACATGTCTCCAATTATTCTATTTCTGTGTTGGCTTTGTGAAACATGCAGTCTGCAGACTGCTCTCTGCAGAAAACAACACATAAGAACATTTGTAAGAATTGCATCACAAACTAAACATTTCTCCTAATTACTTTTCTAGACTGTCTGCAAATCTCTGTTTCTCTTGTTTAAGCGATTGCTTTGTAGACAATTACATTAATGTTGCTTCAACAGGCAGTCAAACAAACCAAATCTGCTATGAATGAAGCCCTGGGCTACAATGGGATAGTAATGGGAAAAAGAGCGGGAACAGCCGCGCTGGGAAACTAGAGAATAAACTGATCAGAATAAGATAAGACTGAAAATATACCCCAAAATGAAAGCAAAAGATGTTCCTTACAACAGAAATATTGTTGCCAGCAGTGAGTTGGATCCCAGACAGCAAGAGAGTGGGAGAAAAAGAGTCAGAAGACCAGGAGGCAGAAAGGGTGGAACATTATAAGAAGACTCTTGATAAACAAATGTATGGAGGGTTGAGAATGGAGAGCGGCTTCTCAAGGATGTCATATCTTAATTAAAAATGACAGCTTCAATTAAAAATGTAATCATTCTGACTGTTTTCTAATTAAAAGCGAAAAGACTGATTGTATTGACTCATTAACTTCAAAGAGTGGTGCACCCTAACTGAGTGAGGGGTGTATCATTTGTTGAATGGCTCAGTGGATGAGAGGTGCTGAAGAGGATGAAAAGGAGCCGTGCTTTGAGAAAGGATAATCTGCCGGAGCTGCAGCTCAGCATCAGTGGAAAATCGGTTAGATGATGATAATTTGAAGGCAAAGAGGAAATATTCAGAAATGGAGGTTGTTAGGTTTAATACAAGCAGCTCATATCAATGAGGGACAATAATTTATTAATGAATAGTAGCGCTTGTGTCATTACAGTTGCTCTAAACCAAACATGATGCAAACTTTTTTTTTGATTCTTGACAAGTTGCATCATCTGATACATGATATTTGAGTAACATTTCTATGTTTATAGGTCTAAATGCATCAGATTATAAATCTAAATGAGTTCAGCCTAGCTAATATAACAGGCTTACAACAAAGTCACAGAAAGACACTTTAAGAGAACCCAGATTATATTAAGTACAATTTATTATATCATTAGAACAGTGTGATGCAGACATTAAATTGTACAGACATTATTAACATACTTCTAGAAAACAAAAGGCTCTTCTCCAAAACAGAAAAAAAAAATGCATTTTACAAAGTACAAAGTTATGAGTTTATAACCAGCATGTAGTATAATACAGGCAATCTAAAAAAACAAAAG
Organism: Poecilia latipinna; assembly: GCF_001443285.1. Taxonomy (NCBI): domain Eukaryota; kingdom Metazoa; phylum Chordata; class Actinopteri; order Cyprinodontiformes; family Poeciliidae; genus Poecilia; species Poecilia latipinna. The sequence goes on along the minus strand of NW_015114230.1, from coordinate 61,181 downwards.
TTTTCTCAGAAATATTGGCTAACGAGGATCTGCCATTGAACTACATTATGATGTTTTCATCATAGATAATCAGCGAGCTAATAATAGTTTTGAAAGGCAAGTAGCTGTACATCTCTTAAAGGTCTACTCATCATCGTAACTGATTACCAAGCAGCACGTGACATGTTACAAGGCAACATAGATAAAACCAAATTAACAAGATATGTCATAGCGCAGAAAAGAGCTGTTTGTGTGGTAATACAAAATGTGAAACATTCACATAATTATGATTCTCTCTGCATTCTTTTTTGTGATATTAGTGGACTGGATGTCAGCAAAATGGCCTGATTTGCACCTTGTGGAAAAACACAGAACAAGTGAGACTTTGATTCTTATGAAAAAAAAAACGCAATCACTCAAAGAAACGGTGCATATGCTGCATTTCTCTTTGTTTCTCTATTTTTGATTCTGCAAACCACAGCACTCTGAACTGCCAACTCTTTATCAGAAATAAAAGGACCACATTGATTCTGCTTTGTTCCTTAACATTCCACCTGGAACAGCAAATATGGCACAAGCCATTTCAAATAATTGTTTTTGTGTACGTTATGTTCCCCTTGCCATTTTCATGGTGTTTACTTTTAGATTGTTGTTCACCTCAGTGTGTCCCAAGGTTGATCCCAGTGTTTGCTTGCGAGCTTTAACTTGCATGATTCAGAATCGGCTTGCAAGAAGAAATCTCATCTTTTCTTCTTCAAACACCAGGCCTTTCTCTTGTGCCCTCCATTTGAGGCCTTTAGTTTGAACTCTGGCAGCTTCGTTGTTTGCTGCTTTTAATATGTAATTATGTTGCAAATGCAAAGTCGAAAACGAAAACTATTTTTCAAACCGGCAGATAAGTGAATGCTATTTCTGCCCTTAGTACCTGCATAATATATTCATAATGTAAACAAAACACCAACGCATGCTTGCACAGACACTCTTATCTTTTAAAGACATTCATGCAGGTTAGCCTCAAAAATCCTAACCTGCAACTTATCTGTAATGACTGTTATACCTACCAAAGACTTCAACTAACCTACTTGGTTCTACTAAATCTAATGAGGAGCTCAGATATGGTATTTTAATGCCTCCAAAGCTTAGGATTGTGATTGCCAATTGTTATAATAACCACTACAAGCACTAAAACAATAGCATCAGAGTTACACACTCCATTTGTAGTGTGTCTAAGCACAAATAAAACCGTGACATAATTACTGTTTTCCCTGACCTGAATTTAATCAACAGAAGGATCATAGCTTGCAAAATGTTGTTAGGTAACCTAATTACAAAGAAATGTAGTGTCAAACATTACCAGGGACCCATTCAAACCTGGCACCAAGATGATCAGACTGGTTTCCTGCAGACAGCAGGAAGCATGTGATTGCACATAAATCAATTGAAGATGCCTGAGGCACTTGTATCTGTATTAGCTTGGCTGTCTAAATGCAGTGCATCCCCAAACAAATTGAAGGATCGCTCACTGACCTGGCGTGACTCGCCGCCAGCAGCAAAAGTACTTGTACGCAATTACATAAATACATTCTGTAAACAGCTTCACCTTTCTTGATAGAAATAAGTCCACAAAAGCGCAACGCAGATGTTGATGTCTGAATAACATGTCAAGTCATTGCGAATGCATCTGAAATTTAAGAAAAATGTGGTAAAGTTCTGTTTGTTGTCCTGCCTATGACATCAAATGTTTTAATGGGCAAAAACCAGGTGTTGTGAGACGGGTCTTTATCAGGCTTGTCTACTTACATCTCAATCGGTCTGGAAAACACCAGATGTACCGTAAATGGAACGTGGTATTTATTTTATTCACAGCAGGACAGCAGAGCATTAAGCATCCAGCCAACACACAGCATAGTCTGAAACCTTTGTAGAGGATTTCAAAAGGTGAAGCCAAACATCGAGTACCACTGGATACCAGGTTTCTAACTTACAGGTAGAAACCCTCTACCTGTAAGTTAGAGGGTTAGACTTAGACAAGCTGCCTTGTCTAAGTTCATAGCAGGCAAATATGACCAAGATCAGATTTTTTGCCCTTAAGTGACTGACATCCAAGTTTTTCATGGAAATCTGAATGGCCCAATTCTAGCCTTCCCCACCCCCAAAACTGAGATTTATACATCATAGTTCTGCACCAGAAAAAGCCAGATATACATTGGACACAAACAATGGTGGAAGCATGAAAATAAAGCGATTTAGTATCGGATGAAGCTAATCAATGGAATTTAATAAATAGAAAGACAGGTTTTGTTTTAGCTTCCTTTATCTTGTTAAGATCTTGTGACAACTATTTTAAAATTGATCCATAAATGGAGGCATCCTTTGTTACTTCCGTAAACAGGGCACTGCTGTGACATCTACATTCTTCTTCTGCGAATGCGGGTCGCTTTGGAGTCGTAAACCATTTATAGAGAAGTCTGATTGCGGTTTAATTAGTACCATGAATGACCATGCAAAAAAATTGTACTTTAGCTAAATATTGTAATTGAGTATCAAGACCTGGAACTGAGTATCAAGACTTGTTAGCACATAGCACAAACATAAACATTTGTGCTATGTTTATGTTCCCCAAGTGTTTCACAAGTTTCACGGGTATGCTATGGTTTCTCACTTGCAGAGGCTGAATATCAGAATGCAACATTTGTCAGCAGTGAGTTGTGAAAAGATCTCTGGGGAATAAACTCTTGCTTTCCAGTGCATTGCATTCTGTGCATAAAGGGAAACATAAGATTCAGATTATGCATCTCTTTACAACTTATGCTAAAAGAATAATTACTGATAAGGAGCAAAAACCAAAGGACCTAATTATATCAAGTTACAAGTCTGTGGTGCCGGAGAAGGAATTAAATAACTTAGACAATCATATGTTTAAACAATCTTTGGGAAACAGAGGCAAGTAACTAAAATCCAGCGATAATTCAAGGAAAAGACAAGGTTAAAAGGGTGGAAGAGCTGGTGAGCCAATTGAAGCAAGATGAAGAGCCAAGCTAACAAAGGCAGAAGGGAAGACAGGACCATAAATACTCAGAGACACAGACGAGACACTGATGGAAACAGTGAAGACAATCATAGGACGAGACCAGCAAGTAAAATCAGATGCAGAGACACAAATCAGTCTAAACTCCAAAATATAACATCATACCACTCCAGTCCCTCAAGGGCGATTCAGTTTAGTGATCTGACGCATTCTCATTGTCTTTTACAGTCAGTTTATGTTGTGGTTTTATTCACCTTTCTGACCAATAATAAGACATTGGTTGATGCTGTGTAACTTGATTACATTAAAACAAGATCAGGGGATTGAAATTATATTCATAATACTGAATACTCCCCCTTGACTTGATTATCTACAAGTGTGCCATTCAAGTGAAATACTGTATAGTATGGATCTTATACATGTATTCAAATTTATGTTAAGTTATAAAAAATAACTTTTATCCACACAAATAATGGTTACAAACAATAAGCAATAAAGAGCCAGCAGGGGATGCTGCATTAGTTTCTCCCTGAAGAACTGCCAACTTAATGTGTTGGACGAGTTTGAGCTTCCCTGTTATTCTGGGGACTCTGGCACATTGTCAGGTCCATTACGGCAAATTGGCTTCAGGGGACGGGTCAGTTGACAATTTCAGTGAATGACAGACAGTTATCATTGACCTGTTGCAGCATGATGTCATTTTAAGTACTAAAGAGGAGCTGGACTTTGTCCCAGTCCAGAGTTGCTTGAGGAGAGAGTAATCAACTGGGTGTGAGGACGCTCACTACCCCACAGCTGAGCACCTCGATGGCGGATGTTTCTTTGTGGCTTGTTGTGAGAAGAGAGGCGATGCGTGGACCTAAAGAGATGTAACAGATGCTAATCTCAGGTTTTATCTTCTAAAATCAAAGAGCACATCTAAAGGAAGAGATCGATCCATCCAAATCAGAGAAAAGCTACTTTCTTTACTTATCTTAACCCAGAACGCTCATAAATTTATGTTTGTGACATTTCTTTTTATTGCAGCACCAATACTTCACCTAAAGGTAACATAGTTACTTGATTGTGCTACAACATGGCACAATGTGCCTGAAAAATAAAATACATAATACCCCACTTTAAATAAATAAATTGTAGCCTCTTTGTTTTTTAGCATTAAGAGACTTTTCAACACAGATACAGGTACACTATTAAGCATCCACCTTTATGCTTATGAAATGATATATGAAATTAAATTGATATTTTGATCAATCAATTTCTTATGAAAATGGTACAAAAAGCCCTCTTCATTTTGGTGCATAGCAGGATCAGTTTGGAGGAACAGTATCCTTCCTGGTACTTAATATTAAAACTTGATATCCGTGGTGTTATTTTCACTGGCTTTTATACTCTCCCTGTGGCATTTTTGTCTTCGGTGTTTTCACGTGTCTCTGTCTGTTCTTATTTCTATCACCCTTTCAGGCTCAAGTATACATGTTTGCATATTTAAGATGGATTTTTTTTCTTGTCACTGATGGGCAGCCAAAAGGCTAGCCCTGACGCGAGAAGATAGGGCTGTGGAGGATGATGAATGGGGCTGTTTGAGAATGCAACGCAGTTCACCCTCACTCGCTGCTTTGTCTGTTTCCATGCAAGATGTAATGAAAGAGCAGGCAATAAAAAAAGTTAACAGAGATTCAGATTCTCAGTTTCTCAGACAATAATTGAATGCTCTGCCTAATTACTCTTTAGAGAATATCCAACAAAAATTGGATTGCCCACTAAAAAGACCTACTGTGCTTTTCATTTTTGTTTGTTTAACACATCACACACATGTGTGTGGACTGCGTCTAAAAGACTCTGGATAGAAAAACAGACACATCCAAAGCTGGGCTCAAACCAGAAGATACTGGCACGTTTAAGTACCACAGAACCAAGATGGACTCTGAGTTCATGATTAGAAATAATCTAGAGACGCACTGATTGGAATTTACTGGCTGCCAATTTCTGTTTTTTTTTTTAGATCCAATTTGGAATTTGGTTCACTTCAAATCTTAAACATACAAAGCAATTTGTGTGATGTTAATATTACAGGTTCCCTGTTACCTGAAAATGGAAAGATCATGAGATTACCCCCACTTGTACATAAAAGCATTAAGTCTTTCTGTGAGCATCAACAGTGACCTCAGTCACAGTAATGTTGATATTAATTTAAACAACAAAGGTTCAACAACATTTTATAAAATAAGATGAAACATTAATCATTTTAAGAAACCACTATAAATAGTTTTATAGAGCCAATACACTAAAAGGTCATTTGAACTAAATCATAAAATCCAGTTGGCCAGCCGAAACGAGAAAGAGAGCAAAAAGCTTTTTTCAATCAAACGTTGTATCCAAAAACAAGTCCGGTGCGACTGTCGGTTAATTGAATAAGCAAATAAATGAGCTCATTGTGGATACCGTCACATTCACAGTGCTCTCTTTGGTTCCTTTGCAACTTTTCATACACGTATACAAACACAAACCCTATTACTGTGACGAGAGCAGGGGCTCTCTAACCTTCTGTCCGATTGAGTTTGCAGGTCCGGCAGAAGAATATAATGAGGTTTTCACTCTGAGAAACTCAAGCTTAAAAAAGCGCAGGAGGGATGGCAGAGGGGCACGTCGGTGGGTGTGACACAGAGAAAGAAGGTGAGCGAAAGAGAAAAGGCACTCAATGATAATGTATGAGCTGTCTGCTGTCCTCCATGGTGGGGGGTGGGGGGCGGAGAGTGCAGTGGTGCATTTAAAAAGAAGATTATCATGTCAGAACACAGTGATACTTCACCAAACACTGATTTTTATTCGTTATAGGTCTTCCCTGCCTGCCTTGATGTTAGCACCCAAAAAGAGAGAACGTCTATTGTAGCTTGTAGCTTCATATGAATTAACATGAGAACAAGAACTGGTCTTTTTATAGCTCTATAAACATCTTTCAGAGATATCCACACCGACTCTTAAAGAGCCTGCAATTGATATTTTTTTCTATAGTTGCTACTATTACTCAAGAACTGTAATTAACATTTCATCATGCAGTTTATTATACTATTACACATCCTGGCAATTTCATATTTAGTGCATTGAGTTATGGCCTATTCCCTCAACAAACCTATCGTGATGGAGCCTCTCAGGGTTCTGTGTCTTGCTCAGAGACACTTAAGTATTTTAGTGGTTGAGAAGCTTGAACTTGCAATTAGGCATGAACCTGCCCTAACACCTAATCTCATTTGCACACAGTGGAAAGACAAAAAGATGGGAGCTTTCAGCAGAGACCCAGTGAAGAAACTAAACCCAGAGCTGCAGTTCCTCCTTAACTTTATGGACCGCTGTAGAGAGTCTCAGCTCATTATTCAGTTATACGTGTTCAAAACTTTACTGTTTTGGCTCTCTCTCACTGCTGTAATAGCATCATTTTACACCTCAGCGGGCAGCTCTGTAACTTACAAAGAGGAAGAGGCTAAAATAACCCACCTTCTCAGCAGAAACATTCAGGAAGAGATGCAAATACTTGGTAAGTATAGTTGTGCACTTTCAAGCTAGAGTCACTTATTTCCCTCAGAAATGGAAAAGACCACAAACATCGATGCTTTACTGTGATATTGATCTTATATAAAAGAAACAAAGGTACAAACAGTTGCTATAGATTTCATTTTGCATCTAGGTTGTTTAAACGAGCAACCACATCTTATATAAAGTAAATTGCATAATAATCTTGGATAACGTATAGACCTAAGTTTAATTTAATTTCTCCTTGGGATCAATAAAGTATTTTTGAATTTGAATTGAATTTGAAAATACCTGATGTACCTGTAAATACATGTAAACCTGATGTGAGATTTATTTACTTCCTCATAGAGATGCTGAATGTTATCAATCAGAATCAATAAGTGAAACTATGAATTAAATCTGTCATTAAATGCTGCTCAGAAAGATTTGGGGTTGACATTGATGGATTAGAAAACTGGGACTGAGAAAGAAACTCAACGTTCATACTTCCGTTTCATCCACTGCTCCACTAAGGTATTATTTAAGTAAAAAAAAAAAAAAAAAAGCAAGCACTTTTTTTTGTTTTCTTCTGAAAACAAAATAATGAAAGCAACATGAGCATTCATTATGCCTAGCAAATTAGGCGTTGATAAAGATGAAAGAAACAGAGAAACCTCCCCCTCTAAGATGACTGCAGTTTGATCATTCAAAACAGTCTAGGAAAGGTAAATTATATATTGGGTATGTAGACAAACATGAAGACGCAAATTATTATGAAGTGGATCAAATTTTATACTTTCAATACTATTACTTTACTAATAAAAAATCTGAAAAGCGTGCTGTGAATTTTTAAAAGTCAGCTCAGGAAGAATTACACTGTCCAAAGACTGTCCATTTTATTATATTCAGATTTCTAATGCCCTGTCAGAAACAAACCATTTTTTCCAAATCTTTCATTGTGTCTGTAATTATACTGGTTTTAAATAGCTCTGAATCAGATACTCTGTTTTATTTACTCCCTTTAGTCTAATATGCCTATAAATAAAACCCAGTCTAACAAACTATCTGCGGAAGTCACGTGGTTAATAAATAAAGCCCACTGACCTGTCATAAAATCTCCTTTTAAATTCAGCTGTTCTATAAAGGCATCTAAAGTTTGTAAGAGAGCATTAGAGAACAAACAGGAACCACAGCAGGCCGGTCAGAAAAGAGTTGTGAAGAAAGTTAAAGCAAGGATAGCCATGTTATAAAATTATCCCAAAGCTTATCCCCAAGCATTTGGGATAATTTTATCCCAAAGCTTGGGATAAAATTCACCAATAAACAGGTGAAGTTGTTTATTCTTCACCTGAAAGTGGAAAGAATAACATGGCTAAAAACTTACCAAGACCCGGATGTCCGCTTAAACTGGCATGTGACCATTTGAAACTGAAATCCAAGTCTCAAGTAGAGAATCTGTGGATGAAACAACTATAAATATGACTCTGACCTTACTGAAGACTTAAAAGAAGAAGCTATAGCGAAATGAAAACCACAAGCTGTAGTTTCACGACCAAAAGTGGACACGGCACAGACAGTGTCCATTCTTAGACAGTATAGGCAAATGCTAAGATCGCCAGGAGTTTGGGGAGCGCCATAAAAACAGAGAAGAAAAGAAAAAACCTTTTATTATTTTTTTAAGTTAACACGTAATAATACAATTTAATAATTTAAAAAAATCTTAACTAATTTATCTGCATAGCAAAAAATATTAAATATTATATCTACAAATAATAATACTCTGCTTAAGTCCCCCCTCCTTCTCTACTAGTTGGTTTGTTCCTGCACTGCACCTCTCCCCACGCGCTGTTCAGGCAGTTGTGCTCTGGGTGGGTGAGTTTTGTAACGCAAGTAACGTCAAAAGTCATCATGTTGAAACGTCCCAAACTCCCTGGTCTGTTGCCAAATGAAGAAAAAATAAAGAAAAGAAGGCGAAGGAAAACGTGGCTGGAGCAGAGGTACTGATCCTAATGTGAGAAAATTACTTGTTGCCTTAGTTGTTTAGAAGAGTGTAGCGTAGCAGCACGGCTAACTAGCCAAACATGGAGCTACTCAATATATAGCCTAGCCAGTGTTTCCTGATGGTTTTCATTCAGCTATCAACTCAAATTCCACATTTTCACAGGCCTAAACAAAGACACATGGTTAAAGTGATGCATTTCGTTTGCATTAAGTTATAACTCTGCCAAAATATTTAAAATGCAAACATCGTCTTTAAAACATACAACTATCTTTCTAGGTTTTTTCAAGTTTTCCTTCTTGCAAAAAAAAATTGGATCCAGAATCAGAAATGCTTTGATGTATGTTATTTATCCTATTACATTTATTTTTAAAATGTAACTGAAAAACTAAATACTGCCAAAAGTACTGTAAATGTAAACTAAAAATCTATTAGAGAATAAGAAATGAAGAATAAAAACAAACTTATTTCTAATTTTGGTGGAAGAAAATGCTCTGATGACACCAAAGCTGAACATTTTGGGCTGCATGCAGCTCTTTATTTAATCATATAACCAGATCACCCTATTTTCTTACATTTTCCACGCTATCTGACGACTCCCATGAAATTCAGCTGCGTCTCACTTCTCTGAGAAGTCGGTTACTGAGGGGTTAACAGTTTAATAATGTAATTGTTTCTGGGTTAAGTGTGGTGTGAAAAGAGGTAATAATCTTTTTTTAGAGTTGACTAAGATTAAGGTTTGGCTTGCAGCCAGCCATTGCCCTGGGTTGGCTGTTTAAAAAAAGCTAATTAAACCTACATGAAAGCCCTTCCTCAGGAGAAATAAAGATTAAACATCCTAAAGAGTAGGACTAGATCAGCACACCTAAAATGAGCATAGACAATGTGATGCATGTTAAAAAAAAAGGGAATCTTGTATAATTATTTTTGAAAAAATAACTGATTAGTGTCTGTTTTGATGAATAGTTCATTGGCTTTTATCTGACATTATGATACTAGAAATAAACCACTTTTTCTGCTAAATTTATAAAGATGTGCTTAGTTAATCCCTAATTTACAAACAAATAAGAACGTTAGATGCTTTTTTAGAGTTTTAACCAGACGCTCCATTGAGATACACACATAGTCACCCATGCGGCTGCAGCGTCCTCTTCGCCAGACTGGAATTACTAAAAACTGAGGTCTTGTTGCAGAGAGGGAACCAGCTGCACCCTCATCCAAACCTCTTCCCTGTTTCTTTTATGGAGCAGCCCAGTGCACCACTGTCCACCCCTGCCACATGATGACATTTGGTACAACCCACTGGAGCTTCTCTGTCTGGTTTGTCACTGACTCGGTAGTACCACAGCAGCCAGCCAAACAGTATCTTGATCACAAACACACGCACAGACACACACACACACCAACAGCTAAAACATAAGAAGAGTTTCGAGACGGAAGCAAAGAAATTGGCTTGTTCCTCCACTCTGCTTTTCCTTGCTTTGCTTCCCTGATATGACCCTGTTCAGTCCAAGATGTGAGTATGCAGTCAGACCTCTTTATCTCTGTGCATGCGTTAGTGAATGTTTGCATGGTGCGGTGTGCTTTTTGAAATTTTCTCTACGTCTCCCTCAGCACTGTAGTCCATTTAGCTTGTAGTTTTTGTTACCCCTGTTATTTCTTCTTAAAATATTTCTGCCTTATGATTATTCTTTTTATTTTTATTATTCTTGTTGCATGTTCAGAACACGCACAGACAGATTAATTTTGGAGAAATCTGCTAGTAAAATATAAAGCCTTGCTTAACTTATTTTGCACTGAGACAGTTGTTTTATGTTCCTTTACTTTACATCATGGGTGAGAAATAGTTGAAGTGTAACTATTTCTAACACTACCAAGGTCAGATCCTGGTCTCAGACTGTGAAGACTTGTGGGATCAAAACCTCTGTCAGCCTAATTTTGTCATGCCCCCACTCTTTAGTGAAGGAACAAACCTGCATTTTTGTCTGTTGTTCTGCTGTAAAGTGAATGTCACCCTTAAAATCAACCCTTAGTAAGATTACTTTCCCCCGGCATGCAGGAGCAGCAGCTCTACTTACTTTGAAGCGAATGCAGACACCACAGTCTTCTCACAAAAGCTGTTTTTTTTGGGGGGGGGTTCAGAAGGTTGAGGCAAGTTCAGTGCAGTCTGACAGACTTAACAGTGAAACAGAGATTCATATTTGGCTGTATCAGATATTTTTCGAGATGAGCGTTGGTGGCATAGCTCAACATTGAACACCTCTGGATATCCTGCACAATATTAATGTTTTTGTTTCTATTTCTCTAAATCTGACAGCTTTTTCCTCCACATGACACATAAACCTTCTTTATCTTTTCTCTATCTTTCTTTTGTCTCAGATGAATGCCACATATTGACATTACTGCCTGTAGATGCACTGCAAAGCCATGAGTATGGAAACTTAATTTTTTATAGCTGGCTCTTGACGCAAAGCCTGATCAGGTCCGTAGCATTGCAAGAGGATATGGAGTAGCTCAAGTCAGCAAGAAGCGTGAATGCTGTGAAACCATGTTTAAATGTAGACAACCAGACTACAGAATAATAGATCGACTTTGCAGCAGTTGCAAACAATAAACAAACTATAGTCTTGCTTCTATAATCTCCAAAACAGCACACTGTATTGTTACAACAACAACAACAACAAAATAACACAATATGTTGATGAACCGATTAAATTAACATATTGGTGGAGTAAAATACATGCAAAAAAGAAAATAAGGGTTTTGCACAATCATTTAAACATATCGTCATCTACATTTAAACATATCAGAGAACACTTTGGACTTCTCTATTTGTAATTACATGTTGTTCGGATCAAGAAAATGAGCAATACTTGGAATCAGATCTTAAAAGTCCATGAAAAAATGCAGAAGAACATGAAAAAACACCAAAATGACAAAAAGTGATTGATTCAAAGAGTGGTTCTGATGGTGAGTCATATGGGTTGGCGTTTCACATGCCAGTAGGACCTTTCTGTAAAGAGTCTGAATGTCCTTCATGTGAATGCTGGGGTTCTCTCCTGGTATCAGGCATACATCTGTTGTCCAGAACCAACGATGTTAGGCTAATTGGCAGCTCCAAGCCATCCTGAGGTGTTAGTGTGTAGGTGTGTGTGCCTGCTTGTTTGTCTTGTGTTTGTTGGCCCAGTAATAGACTGGTGACCTGTCCATAGGGGTACACCGCTTCTTGTTGAGATTCTGCTGGGGGTGTCTTCATCCTCGCCTCAATCCTAAGCACGATTCAGCAGCTCTAGAGAACAGGCAGACAAAAAGTTAAAAGGATCTCAATGGGCATTAACTAAAACCACTTGATAATAAATGTACCAAGTCAACTAATTGACTTGGATGTGGGTTTTTGAAGAGATGTGGATTAAACAGAAGTACTGCTTTTTTAAATATATTTTATTTTCAATTATCTGAGTAGCTGTCATATTCTCAAACATGTGAAATATCTGCTGAAATGACATCAAAGTTGAACTAAATTAAATTGATAGAGAATTTAAGATGGGATTTTAGTTGCTGCTTAAAAATGTCAGAAATAGGAATGAGTGAGTGAAGCTACAAACTTTTTTATCTGACTGGAACATTATCCCTCCTCCAAAAAATGTCCAACTTCAAGTTCCAGATTTCTACATACATTTAGCAGCTTGCTTTAATAATAATTTATGAGAGTGGTGGAGAATTTAGCTGCTTGGTGACTGTCTTTTGGAGAAACTGCTGAGATTTTGAATAAGAAAAATCTCAGCAAAAATGTTTAGATTTTGTTTCCAGTAAGATTAGGTCAGCTTTGACTTTGTGCCTGCATGAGGGATCAGTCTGGCTCCAGGCCTGCCATAAAGCAAAGTGACAGGCTGTAAACTGTAGCAGAGGATTTATAATTCATTATGGCTGATTGAATGTGACCTCTGTGTGTCATTTAATCCAGTTTTATCAACTAAACTTAAACATCAGATTATAGTTATGTCAGTTTTATCTCTGTTTCTAAAATATTATCACCAAAGCATTGCCCTGAAGTTGTTGGTGACCTATTTTACAAAGTTCTTATGACCTGCCATAGTGATCACTACTTCCTGGAGTTTTTACATTTTGACACGTTAAAGCCACAAACTAGTATACTGACAATAGGATATTGAAAGTGGCAATTTTAATACAGAAGGAATGTGTTTTTTAATAAAAACACATTTATGTTGAGCAATAAGCAATTGAGGCTGGAATATTGCTCACCACCAATGTGTACATGAATGAATCAATCGTGCTCCAAAGTGTGAAGTGCTTTGGAGTCTACTGACTTGATAAAACACTATGTAAGCACAAGCCGTTTACCAGTTGGACTTTTGAAGGCAAGTGGTTGAACTCAACTTTATTTCAGGGTATTAGAGGTAAGAGGCTGAAAACATATGCACGGTGTACTTTTTCAGATTTTTATTTGACAAATGTCTTTCCTTTCCCCTCCACTTCATAGTAATCCACTACTGTATAAAAAAATATGCTGAAGTCTGTGGTTGTACTGAAGCAAAGGTGAAAAAGTACAAACACTTTTGATCAGGGCCATGAATAACTATCATCGTCATCAAAAGGAAGATTTTCTTTTGGAACGTTAAATCCAACCATAAAATCCATGTGTAGGATTATAAGGTTTTGATGGAGCTCTAAGGTTGTGCCATTTTTATTATAGAAAGCAATTTTATTGATCTTCCAGACATAAACTATGCGATCAATACATTTCATGATTTATACGTTTTCTGTTTCTTTGTTTACTCTGTTACCCTCAGAATTAAAGGGCCAAAAAAAGTGCATTTTTTTTTCTCTTTTCCTCTCCACTTTGTCAACATGTACTTGGTATGTTTTCTGTAAAAACATCAGTCGATCCCTGCTATCTTCCTTTTAATTCTTCTTTAAATCAACACACACTAGAAATAGTGAGAATTTAGTGTAGACTGTAAGTTCATTAATAAAAACGAGGCAACGCACATAACATCCACTGACAGAATTACATCTTTTGTGCTGTCTCTTTATTTGATTTGCAATAAAAGAGGCAAAGACCATTTAGCTTATTTATCCCTGTGTCACCAACATAAATCTGGGGAAAAACAACTTATATGTGTGTCTGTCTGTCTGTGTGTCTTATATGTGAAGTCTGCTCTGGTGATGCTAATTATGGCATGCAGGATTATGTTTACGAATAGGCACGCTGATTACCACCTGAGGTTTTGCTCCCGTTGAGAGAGACAACTGTTCTCTACAGCATCCTGGTATCTTATCCTGTTTAATGGCTTCATCATGCAGTCAATCACACCGTCTTCACGTTTCTAAGTAAATGCATCATAAAACATCAGAAAGTTTTGTTTTCCAAGCCTGATTTTTGGAGGAAGGTGATTTTCCTGTGCAGGATGAAATACACAGAGTTAAAATATGCAGGTTTATGTTTGTTTTGATTGCTCAGATATTTTGGATTTTTGTCCTCGTGTATTTGACCATATTTCAAATATTTGTTCTTTGAACAGTATTTTTAACTAACCAGAAGGATGTGCTTGAGTGTCTGGTCCTTGAAGAGGACATAGTTTAGCTGTCTGCAGTGGGGGCAAGCTGCCCACCAGCAGAGAAACTGCCGGCTGCAGAGAAGCTCTCCAACAGGTCGCTGTTGGGCCACAAACTGTCGGAGGCAAAGGCGCGTACACATGTCTAATTTTCCTTTCACACATTCAGACCCATACTTAATTAATTGTAGCTCCCAGCCATTTGACAGTCATACTGTGTGAGTGTATGTGCAGCTGGCCCAGTCACACTCCATTCAACACCCATCTGTCCGTGTCAAGCCGGACTCCTTCTTCATTTCCCCCCCCCCTTTGCCTTTCTGCCTTTTTATGCCTCTCTTTGGGCAAATCAACACCCAAAACCACAGTGCAAACACTGAACTGTTGGCAGACACTGTAATCAAGGTGATCTATGATTAATTGTCTGGTGAGAACACATGTAAAGATATGTATGCAGGAAGGATGGTGGAAACAAAGCCGTATGGTGGCTGATGTTTGAAGTCACCTTGCAAACTATAGACAAAAATAGAGCAGCAGGAGAATTTGAGACTCAGTACAACGACCCGCAGTAAAACTATAACACTATCAATTACACAACTTTAAACTTAAATTTACAACACTTTAATTATTGCTTCTTCTATTTTATAACGTTGATTATGAATTTTATGTTAACATTTTTTTTTAATTTAAAACTAATATAATTAGAGATGATTAGAGGGAGCTACGTTAGTTGTAGATATTTTACGGAATATCATTTTGCTTTGTATTTTTTAAGCTTGTTAACGGTAACCTTTACTGCATTATGGCACAATGACTGTATTTTTGTGACCATAATCCACCCCAGAAAAAAGTTCCACCAAGGAACCTTGTGACAAAAATGGGCCTTTGCAAAAAATAAAAAAATGGCGCTCAAAAGACTTTATGGAATTTATTTTCCTTTTACATTTGCAGAGCTTTATTAACTAAATATTTGTTCATTTTATTTTTTTATTTAAGCTTTTATGCATAATAACCTCCCTGATTTTATCAAGAAAAAATACCAAAAAGTAATTTATAGTGGAACGTTAGTGTGTGGTTCATCCAGACAATTTTGTGTTGCAATAATACATTTCATCACTTTGCAATGATGTATGAAAACTAAGTTGATTTTCAATTTAGAGCCATTTCAGATGTTGTGCCTACTAGTGATAAAATGTGTAATTTTGGGAAAAAAGGTCATCTTAATGCAATTTGAATAAGGTAATCACAGCAGCACCTTCAATTTTATATCGAAAAATTATTGCCTGGTCGTTAGTGGAAACCTATTTGTGCCTAGAGTCCTATGTGTGCAATGAGCCTTGATGAACATCAGTATTAAGTGTAAGATAATCCCGCACTGTTGGCTCCATATAGCCTGAGAATACTCTGATCACACAGCATCATAGAAATCAAATATTAGCTGTTTCAAAACTAACTCTTTTTAAAATTTCTGTCTCATCTGTTTTGATCTGTGGCATCTATTGTATTTGTATTTGTTTATTTTTGTAGTTAATTTTTTATTTGTTATGTGACCTATGTATATTATGTATCTTCAGTTGTTTATGTTGAATGTTTGGACCCCAGGAAGAGTAGATGCAGGGAACTGCAACTAATGGGGAGCCAAAGAAAAAAGGAAAGAAAGAAAGAAAGAAAGAAAAAGGGAAAGAAAGACAGACACCAGAAACCAGTCAATGCTGAATTGAGACCACAAGTACAATGGAACAAGTCCTTTCCTGTGCAGATAAAACCAACTTGGTGCAGAATGAATTCTTTCTCGTTAATCTGAACATTCCTCCTGTTGTTTGTTTTGTCCACTTTGTTTATTAGCTTTGTTGCTCTTGACTCCATCAGCACAAAGTTAATTGGTTGCTCTTTCATGCAGACATGAGCATGAGTGGAGAGCTGAAGTCGAGTCGCTCCAGGGCAGCTAGTAAGAGGGCCAGCAACACCACTTATGGGTGAGTATGAGCCACCTATTCACACACACACACACACACACACACACACACGCAGACTTGTGCAGACACTCTAATTCCCTCACACTCTCAAAGATAATGATGTGTTATTTGCTGCAGCCCTTTATCTGCAACTCTGCTGCATCTCAGCTTTCCAATAAATGCAGCATTATTCGTTATTAGCTTCATACCTGCTGTGTGTTTAAGCGTCTATTGATTTGTGCCAGAGGTGCGGTTTCCATCAGTCAGTGTTTTAAATTATTTGTTGATGCAACGCACACGTGTCATTGGAGCTGATTGCTGTCTATTGCCGGCAGGTCAATGCAGCACTGTGGAGCTAGGCGCGCTCTGTGCTTCGAATTAGAGGGTAGGGCGCAGGAGAGAGATGACTTTGCATTGGCTTATTGAGTTTGTTTATACTTTCTAACAAGAACAAAACATAAAGATACTACTGGTTTCAGTGTCTGCAGCATCAGTCTCAAGCTGGAGTAGATTCTCATTTATTGACTCGTGTTCTGCTACTGGCCTCATTTGTGTTTTTTGTCTGGTGTGTTTTCTGGAAGTCCATATGCTGTTTCTTATTTCTCATATTCGTTGAGTTCCTAAAAGCCCCTAAAGAAGCCACATTGAATGTTTTTCTTTTCTTTTTTGCAAAGTAAACCATTCTTCACTCAACTGTCATCCACATGCAAACACTGCCTTCCAAATTTTTGGAAGTGCTTCCTAATGTGAGATTATTAAAGACCCAGTTTGTGGTACATACCTGTAGCTTTTTGCTCAAGAAGCCAAAACAACAACTGAGTTTTTTTATTTTGTTCTATTTTGTTTGTTTGTTTGGCAAGATGTGCCCTGATCCTGAAGTCATTGCACTTTGACTGTGTGCTAAAAAGGTTAATTACTTCCATAAAATGGTAAAGGAAGTCAATGAAAGAACAAGCTACAGCTGTCTGGGGAGAAACAGCAGCACTGTTTTTTTTTTCTTTAGCTGCTGTTGCTCTGCTTCCTATCTTGGCATGTATGTTTTTGTTTTGGAAATTTTGTGATAGATGTTGCACACTGGCATAAGCGTGAGAAAATTAACACCTAAAGTGCACGGGGGATGGGCAATTGTCATATCATTTATCATTTATTGTGATAAATTTCTTATGATAAATACTTTTGATTTATCGTTGTCACGATAACTTCCAATTAATGTTTAAAAAAAATAAAAATTATCCGCAGTGTTAGGATTTTTAGCTTTTCCGTTTTCTTTTGTAATTGAGAACATCAATAAATATCAATAAATTTTAAAATATTATTAACTGCAGTGACTATGTGCAAGTGATACAAATCACACTTCGTTATGTGATTGGTGTCCTAAAGAAGCATATTAATACTTTTTTGAGAGCAATAATTCTTTGTGGAGATGGGACTGCTGTGTGAGGCAGTCACAGTCGTACCTAAAGTTATGGCCACTTTTATCAGTATCATAATAGTACCACAAAATATCGTGGTAAAACGTAAAGTCCATATCGCCCAACCCTAGTGTCCATTCATCCTTGCAAAATAGTTAAAGTACAGTTACATTAATCACAGACAATTTGTGAAGAGGAATTTTCAAGTCTTCTGCAGCCTCTAACAACGTTTCTACCGGGACTGACCCACATTTATTTATCATCCATCTTCACATCAACTCTGTTCAGGTTTTGTGTTCCCACTGAACAGAAGGATCCCCACACAATGATGATGCCACCATCACGTTTTGCAGTGGTAGTGGCTTGTTCAGGGTGATGTGTGACGTTAGCTCTCTGCCACACATGACATTATGAATGAAGGTGAAAAAGTCCATATGAAAAAAGCTCTCATATGAAAAGAACAGCTGGCACAAGAAGCAAAACTCAAGTAGCTCATAATTGAGTGAACTGAATTATGATTTAATTAATAGCTGCTTAGCTCCTTTTAATTAGCCACTTAGCTGCTTTTAAGGTAAACTGATGAGGCAAATGCCTGATCAACATTCTGCTTCTAGCTGGATGTAGCAGCATTGAAACCAAAGTAGTGGCCTAATCAGAATGCTGTGACCTGTGTGTGGATGGTGACAAGATATGACAAATTTAGCACAGGCCAGATTCTTTAGGTACTTGTTTCAAAATCAATAAAATCATAAAATTGTTATGAAATTGGAAGGGAAGCCAGTAAAAAGATGACGCATATCTTAAATCCACTGAGATGTGTGTAAGCATTTACTATGTGAAATGTTAACACCACACTCATGGTGTGAAAGTGTGAATGTGAAAAGCCTCACAGACCTGCTGGTGCTGTTTAAGACTGTTTGTTTTCCATTTGTTATCAGACTTGACAGGCTCCTTTTATCATCCCCATAAAATATCACATGGGCGATATCAAGCTGTATCAGTGGTGAGACCTCAGGTGTTTTTCTTTGTGAGCATGCATGTGTGTGGTTCTGTATGACTAACCTCATTAATGCAATGATGCATGCTGCTAAAAAAAACAACAAGGGGGACAGTGCGAATAATGTTTGAGGTTAAGGTCAGAGAGAGACGAGGAGAAAGAGAGAGAGAACTGGATTAAAGATATTCTGCACACGGACAGGGGCAACCTGGGGACACAATATATTATATATGAATCCTAACACAGCAAAGTAATATGTCCAGTGTCAGTGTGTTATGTCAGGGAGATAAACCTGGTGGATAACCTAGATTTGAAGTGACTTGAATAGAAAGAGATAGATCATTTATATAATATTTATATATCATATTTACAGTATTACTATCAATAGTGCTCTGTGAAATTATCCAAAGGAAAACTTGAATGAAAAAGAAATAGTTTTCACCTCAGATTTGTGAACTGCTCGACTGGAATCGAACAGTTCACAAACTGTGCCTTGTTCCTTGAAAATGTTTTTCTTCTTTTGTCGACTTTGTGAAGGAATCCTTGAGTCCACTCTTCGGTAACTCACTTCCTCTTAACATTGCTTTCTTTGCTTTCAGCACCACATTTTAACATTATTTGTGAACACCGTGGAATGCAGTGCTGGATAGATTGCTCTTATTTAATGTTTTTTGGGGTTTGATTTGGAGCTATAAAGAAGCTTTTTTTTCTGCTTGTTTTTGAAACAGTCTGAAGACACTTTCATATTTGCTCAGCCGTTTCTGAATTTCAATCCAGGTTTTTTATTGAAATATGTGAAGATGATGCAAATCATTGAGTCCTGCTCCTCTTTATCCCTTTATAGTCTTTGCAAAGGTTTATGGCTGTCTCTTCTGTATTTAGCAAACACACACAAATATTGCAAATCCAATATCCTGTCTTACTGCCTCTAGTCACATGTGGATAGAAAACAGCATAAATATGACTTTATTGTACAAAAGAAGTCAGTCTCCACCACCAAACCAAAATGTGATTTCAATTCCAAATAAATAGATAAGTCAAATGTGTCTTATTCCAGTTTAGGGTACATGATCAATTTTCCAGAGCCAGAAACTACAACACAGCCACAGACACAAATGTAAATCATGTGGAGACAGCTACCAAAAATTTCTCTGTCCAGACTAAAACCCCCCGCGCCGTGAGGCTGGCAGCGTAGAGCCCCGTCTGCTCCCGCCTCTCTCCATCCTCACAGAGTCGGCCAACAAACACTTCTGCCTGCGGCCCAGATAATTCAGGAAACAAAAAAAACTCAACCTCCTCCATAAGACACTAAAGTCCCGTTATCTGCTTGCCGACTCCATGCAGGTTTACAGCATTTCTGAACGGATTTAATTACTAGAGAGTTTGATTTGTTTTTACATGATTACATTTTTAAACTCAGATGGCCAGCCCAGTAAAATCTTTTCATATTGTGTATGAACAAATTATGTCATGTTTAATGGTGGCAGCCTTCCATGGAGGAAAGGTACATGCCTTCTTTCCATTGCCTTCATCTTTTTTACCCTCACATGTCTCCCCTCAGGCTGTTTCCTGTAGAGCGGCCATGACAACACATGGGTGTTATCATTTATTATTACTTTCCGACAGACACAGGTGTCCTTTAACTCAGTAAACCCCAGCTGTGTGGAGAGAGTGGCAAGCATTTCCCCACCCAGACACAGATGCTACTGCGTTGCTGCTTCTTTATGCTCTGGTGAACAACTATAGAAGCCCACTGCTCTTTGTGGCCTTCATTAAGAGGCTCAGGTGCCACACACAGGGTCTTAAAGGGTGTTTACGCTAATAGCTAACCCATAAACTGGGATTGTTTTTCTTTTATTCTTTATTTCTTTACATAATGTAGATGGTAAAAGAAAATCCTGGTCTGGGTTCATTTGACCCTACAGGGCTGGGTTACAGATTTAACGTGGCATTCAGGGTAAGATTTTCAACCCAAGAAATGTGTTAAAGCGATAAGTGTTTGACATTTAAAGCTAACAATCATCCAGGCATTTTTTTTTACACTCTTATCCCGTTGGGGTCGGGAAGGGTACTGGTGCCTATCTCCAGCTGTCAACGGGCGAGAGGCGGGGTCACCCTGGACGGGTCGCCTGTCCATCGCAGGGCAACACAGAGACAGACGGGACAAACAACCACACGCACACTCTCACTAAGGAGAAGTTAGAGAGACCAATTAACCTAATAGTCATGCATTTGGACTGTGGGAGGAAGCCGGAGTACCCGGAGAGAACCCACCATGCACAGGGAGAACATGCAAACTCCATACAGAAAGACCCGGGGCTGGGAATCGAACTCAGGACCTTTTTGCTGCAAGACAACAGTGCTACCAACTGCGTCACTGTGCAGCCCAAGCTATCAAAAATACCTTGATTACCAAGCAACTATTATTTGATAGGGGTGTAACAATACCTAAGACTCACAAGGCGAGATGAGACGCGATACCGGGACAAGATGAGGTTTTGATATTATTTATAAGAAAACTCCAATTTTTTAAAGGCATTTATCTTGTATTTTAATAGATTTTGCCACAAACTCAACAAATTGATATACCTTTTTCTGATTTATTTTGATCTTTTCAAACCTTCGGACAGTTCTTCAACTAGGCTGCAGTACAACAAGTGCATTTCCCAGTGGCTTTAGATAAAGTTTATTGTTATTGTTTAGAAGTTCAATGTACTCCAAGACGTCCATGCACTTTTTCAAACCCATAACCTTCTGTGTTGTCCAAGCAAGACAATACTGCTAATACCTTACCTAATAGTTCATGAGAAAATAATATTGATAAATGAAGACAATAGCTTTACAATGTCTAATTAGAATTTAACAATAAATGTTTGCTAATATTTTTACATTATGTCCAATTTTTGAACCAACTTAACACTTGCTTATGCCAAATACTTAGAGGGTAAAATGCTAATGTTTCTTAATACAGTAAACTTGTGCTCTAGTGAGAACTAAAGTATTGATACCACCCACTCATATTTAAATTATTATATAGAAGCATTTTACAATGCTTTTACTAGTTCATATGTCATCCTGAGGAAGAAGTTCTTCAGTGTCTGATAAGGCCGTTGTGTAGGTAAAGATGTTGCTTTTCCTTAAGATTTCCTTTCTAACCAAGCAAACAGGATCATCATTTTTAGCCTGGTATTCTTACCTTAAATGTATCTTCTCAGAATAAAGCAAGCATTTTGGTTGAAGAAATAACACAAGCGAACTTTATTTTTGTTTGGTCATAGCTTTAATCAGAGTCTGACAAATTTACCTCATCGCTAATTGCATTATCTGCTTAATTGTACCTCTCTGTGCAAAGGGAAAGGAAGGATTCACACAGGGATGATGGTGTGTGACCATCAAGCAGAGTGTGTGTGCATTTCCACCTCTTAATTTGCCATAATCAGTCATTATCACTAATTATGAGAAGGGACAGTCATCAAAGTGCTGGAAATAGGATGGAATAAATGCAGCAGCCTGATGGTTTTTCTTATACATCTAAGAAGGATGATCAGAGAACAGTGGTTCAATTGAATTTTGTGTTTATTACAAGTTTTTTTATTCACAGGAATACATCTGAAAACGTTAATCTACCCACAATTCTCACAACCAAGCCTTTACAATTTTTTTCATCCTGAAAATTATGAGTCGGGGTCAAATAACCGATAATATAAGATGACTAAAACCTCTGTCACTGTTAACATTGCTCCCATTAAAGCTTCAACCTTGTCCTACTTGTCTATAAGAGGTTTTGTCCTGTTCAGGTTAAAATATCTTCCTGTTCTTACTTTATTCTTCTGATATTGCCATGTTTCTCAATTTCATCCATGTTCTTCACTATGAAAAACAGACATTGTATACCAGAAAGATGTAATGAGAAACTTATCACACAAGGTTGTTGTTTATCTCTTTTTCTGTGCAATATTTGACACTTGGTCTGACAGATTGTATATGTGTATCCAGCCTGCAGCGCCGTTGGCTGTCATCTGTAAATGCGCCACATGCTGTGGGAAACCAAGGGGCAAAGCTGAAGTTCATTGGCTTTTATGATCAAATTCCTTCCTTTAGTTTGACTCTTGCTAGTCAAACTAAATCCCATCTACTTTCATTTCAGTTCAGAGGTTTACCATGCAACATTTTATTAGCACATCAACATGTTTAATCATGTTATTTATTTATTTTTTTGTTTTGAAAGATTTAGATATTATTTTAAAATTGTAAATTTTGTTAACATTTCAGTAGCAGCTGACTGACATTGTAACTGGACAGGAATATATAAGTTCGCAATTCTATCTACTGCTTATCAAATATGGAGAAAGGAAATGTAACATACAAAGACGTGACTTGATATTGTGAATCTGTTTCATTAGGTTTGAAATAAATCTGAACCTATCAATAATGATCATTAATAACATGATCAGTTTTGTGATTACAACTAAGTAGGAGTCAGATTAAAATTAATTCAATTCTTGAAATTACAAAAAACAGACAACTGGTAGAAGTTGAAAGAAAAAATGGGCTACCAATAGTGTGAATTCTTTCAGTGGTAACATTGAGCAAGTTGTTCATTATTTATGAGCAGGAATGTCAAGGAGATGGATTTATTTGGGATTCTGTTGCCTCCCTGAATGGAGACATAATAAACTTCATGACCTTCTTTTCCTTGCAGAACGCAAGAGTTGGTATCCTGTTATGATTGACAAAATGTCTTTCACGAATAGCTTAGGTGTGTTTTGTACAGATGAAAAACAAAAGGCAGATCATCACAGCTTTATGACTTTACGGGGATTGACGTCTTCCCATTTAATTTCACTTTGAGAATAGCTTTCATGTCTTCTTATGCTTGCACAGTGGCTAAAAGAAAAAAAATGTTATACAGAGAGTTCTTTATCTAAGAGACGGATATATTAGTGCTTTCAGTATGAATATAAATATTATGGCTGACAATAACTCCACTCAGATTTGACACAAACAGGCCAGCATTGCAGCTCAAATGTAACGTAGGAGTGGAAAACCATATAACAGCACTATGCACTAACGGTAAGGGCAGTTTCACTTAAAAGCCAATTGATTCTGAATTGTATCATGTTGCCATTATAACATTGTGACTGGTAATAAACCCAAAATATTTTCTCAAAGACAAGAGTGTTTTACTTCATTCAGAGAATGCACAAAAATAACTCCTGCAGAAAGCTGGTGTCAATTTTGTGCAGAGGAAAACAAAAAGCAAAACGGCTGTTAAAAAAACAAACATTTTGCAATCTCATGTAAAACTAGATGCAGATTGCTCCCATCACCTGGACTGGCAGTCAAAACAGCTGCAAAACAACATATGAGATTGTACCTTAATCTCTTCTCCAACTATTGTAAGCATTTACTTTAAATATTAATATCTTGATTTTAACATTTCATCCCTGCAGCAACATTTAGACATAAAGCCTCTTATTTTGGGTTTCAAAACGAGAGACTAATTCAGTGAGACGTTCTATCAGCTACTAAAATCTCTAAACGACATGGGTATCATCAACAAATACTCAAGTTTTGACTTAAGTGCCAATTTTGTATTCCACCATCAGAGGCAAACCCATTTCCTGCCAAAGTGGGACACAGGATTGTTCAAGAAAATTCTCAACTATTGTTTCAAGAGTTGTGTTCTCCTGATGTCCTGTTTGAAATATCTTCAAGGTGTCAGTAGACAGCCTATTGTTTTTATTACCATTTCTTTACCTTGTTCATCCTAGTAATACCTGAAGGACTGTTGCAATGTGCTTTCTCTCATTAGGACACATTTCATTTTTTGTGAGCAATGATGTAGTTTAAACTTATATTTGTCAAACATGCTTTACTGTTTGGACAGTAGATCCACTGTAACCATGACATTGTATGTATTCCAGCTTTATGACTCTTCCTTTGAAAATTCGTTCTTCTCTTGTCCTTGTTCTCAAGCACAATCCTCAGACAGATGCTGTCTGTGTCTTTCACATTTAACAGCTACAGTTACACTGATTAGCTCTTGGACAAAATGAATGATTTACTCTTCAGTTTCCATGCTAGACTTTACACAAAGCATACTGTTTGGCAGATTGGTGGAGGAAGATGACACTACAACTCTGATTGGTGGTATTCTGGACTGTTTTATTACTCTTGCACCTGAGTGTTAACTGATCTTTTAGTTGGCTACTCTGATATTTTCTCTGTCTGATAATCTATAATCAGATAATGCTGGGTTGTACCCATCTGCACTTTCAGTTACAAACTTGTGTAATCCAGGAAAGCAAAAGGAAACACTCAGATGCAGTAATCAAACAATTAATCTGACAAAATGACGGCAGAAACGTATGAAAGCATTATTCATATGGGAGGTTTGTGGTGGAACATTTTTTTGCAAAAGTGGCACAAGACCTCTTGCCTCTTACAGTAAGAAGGATTTGATTGATTTGATTTAGATAGCCTCTCCAAACCATCTATCCATCCTGGATAATGCCAAATCAATCAAGAGTGCAGCATTTTTATCTCTTAAGCTTCTGCTCTCATGTCACTCTTATTATGTGTGCATAGCTGCATGACTAACTGGCAGTCTGGGTGACAGACCGTCACTGGCAAAGCGTGCCACCGTGGTGGCAGTTCTCACTTGCGCTGTGGCCAAAAACAGCCCACTAACTATGCACCAAAGCCTGCTGTTCCCTCCCCTTTCCACTTTAACATCAATTTTACAGCCTAACTGCCATTTTCACTTTGCTGTCCAGCCTCCCTCTCTGTCCCCTGACAGCTTTCTCTCTGCATGGATACACAGACAATGTGCTGTTTGCAGTCCATTCCTAAGAGGTGACTGGAGCCGTACTGTAGGTAAAGGTCAGTGCAGACTGAGGTGGATGTACTGCTGGGGAAAAGGTCAATCCCCGCAGAGGAGGAAGGAAAGTGCATCAGATAGTTTCAGGGCCACCGACAAAGCCTCTGAGACGGTGGGAAACAAGAGAGAGCAGGAGACGGTGGGCAGAACATCCTGGCTGCAGACAGGATGTTACAGGGAGATAAATTGCAGAGAAAAAAATAAAAATGAGATATTTTATTACGCTACGACAACAAACTCCCATGTTTTTCATACAAGACATACTAACATAATGTAGCACATTATTGTGAAATGAAAGTAAAAGGCCACGTTTTAAAAAAAAAAGATTGTAAACATAAGAATTTGTCTTATCGTATTTTCCACACTATAAGGCGCACCTAAAAACCTTCAATTTCCTCAAAAGCCAACAGTGCGCCTTATAATCCGGTGCGCCTTATATATGGACCAATATTGAGCCACAACAGGTCTAGCAACTACGGTAAGCAGCCGCCGACTTCATTTTCGCCCGCAGAAGAAGAAGCACGCAGTGCATGCTGGGATAGTTGTCAGAACGCTGGTTCGTTAATAAAGTTTGACTGACCTATCTACCTACCAGCCGTCTATGATCAGGTCGTCTGCAGGTCATTTAGCACCACGTTCTCCAGGAACATCCTGTGCGCGAACGGAGAAGGGTGACCATCGTCCGGCCACTCCCCGGCCCAGTCGCGGAAAGCTCTCCTCGCCGACCGGAGTCGGACTGTTTTGTTGACATTCTTTATGTCAACAAAGTGGCTTTAGACATTCATCCGGGGTGCTTCGACTAGGTTTGCCAAGGGACCAGCCCCTATACATTTAAAGGTGGGGGGGAAGAGAGACAGAGACTGCGGAGAGACCACTTTATTATTACACATCCACATTTGTAGAGTACGGAACAAATCGCATCCCGGGTGGCAACCCTAACTGTACCATCTATTCTATACGCCTTATACGCCACATGTTTAGCTGACCTTATGTATGGGAACATGACTTCTTATGGCTTTCTTTTTATAATGGCTTTCTCCTTTTTACCCTCCAAAACGCCCCGCCTTGTGGAGAACACAATGCCCGTTAACTCTCCCTTCCAGTGGGGCTTTGCAGCTCCTCCAGAGATACCATGGGCCTCTTGGCTGCTTCCCTGAATAAAGGTCTTCTTTTCAGGCCCATCAGTTTATGTGGACAGCAGTTTTTTTGGCAGGTTTTCAGTTGTGGGATAATCCTTTAGTTTCCAGATGATGGATTGGACAATGCCCCATGTGTTGTTTAAAGCTTTTTAATCCAAGCCTTCTTTGAACTGTTCCACAACTTTTCCTGGAACCTGCCTGGATGTGTTCTTTGGTCCTTTTGGTGCTGCTGTTTGTTCTCTAACAAACAAATGAAATCTTCACAGATTTTTACTTATTCTGAGATTAAATTATACACAGGTTGACTTTTTTTTTTAAAATCTTGTAGGTTGCACTGAAGTTTATGTGACATAGTGGAAAAAAACTCTCTGGGTATTAAAAGTTTTCCAACATCCTCCATCCCAACCACTGCTGAAGCTCAAAGCATCACCCAGCCATGTGCAGACTTATCTGTGCAGGTCTGTCCGTCTGCTAATGAAGTCATCACCATCCTCACTCCTTACCCTCAGCTGCCAGGACAAAAGTGAGGGAAACAGAGTGCAGAAGGCATAAATGAGGATTAATGTGGAAAGGTGAGTGATAAGCAGGGTGCAACCCAAAGGAACAGTGAAGGACAAGTGTGAAACAATTGAACGAAAGAGCAGCAAAGAGGAGAGAAAAATGCAGATGGAATAGAAATAACAGCAGCTACGGAGCGTGAGGGGTGAAGAAAGCGAGGGAGAGAAAGCTAGTGAGCACTGCACTGCGTGTCATTGCCCCCCTGGCGTGAACAATCCATCTCAAATTGATCTTCCAGCTCGGCCCAGCAGGGCATTCGGAATCAATCTCAAATTGATCTCTGTGCCAGAGGTCGGGAAAACTAGCAGTGGAGCTTATCAGAAATATAGTGGTGCTGTGAGGATCTGACAGGGAAACTTATCACACCGCACAACAGGAAATGGGCTCTGAGCCCCCTGGGGCAGAAAGAGGACGATCCTGTTCCCTATACACACACACACACAGACTCAATGTCTCTGCGTGTTCCCAGCCCAGCCGTGCGCTGACACATGCTCCCCAGTGTTCAGCACAGTAAGGAGAGGGCGAGGTGCGCAGAGATGCCGGTGCTCTTACACACCTACAGGGCGCCTGGAAAAATACAAACTTTGTCCGAGCATAATACGTCGATATATTTTTAAGCCAGACGGGTGAAATTCAAGGCCCGGAGCTCTTAATGACTTATAACGCATTTAATGTGTCCTCAGCGAGGCTGTGTGAAAGGCGGTCGATCAATACCAGCCTGCATTTAGACACTCAGTCAGCTTAGGGGAGCAACTTGCCACTTCAGGCTCAGTAAAAATAACAACACTTATAAACAGATGTCCCAAAGTGACTTTCAGTGGAGTCTCAAACTTAGAAA
Organism: Poecilia latipinna; assembly: GCF_001443285.1. NCBI lineage: Eukaryota > Metazoa > Chordata > Actinopteri > Cyprinodontiformes > Poeciliidae > Poecilia > Poecilia latipinna. Next base: position 33,313 of record NW_015114230.1, on the reverse strand, counting down.
AATTGAGTCAAGGTACTGTAGTTTACAACAGGGTGCATTAAAAAAAAAAGTCAAACCCTTTCTTCTTTTTTAAAGCGTTTTGCTCCCAGGCAACAAATCTGGTTGGTAATATTTTACAGCGGTTTTCTTAGGGTCTTTCAAAAAACAAAGACTAATATACAGAAACATTCAAACTGATCTTACAGTCAGATTTAAATGTTATTGAATACATTCTAATTCAGTCCCAGCTATAAAACAGTGCAGTCAAGTTTGACGCAACGGGTGGAAGAAAAAAGAAAAGTCTAAGGAAACCCACCTGATTGCATCTATTCTTTGATTTTGAAGCAATCCTTCATACTGAGCAGGCACTATAAAATAAAATGTCCTTTAAGAAAGATGTTTTTATCCTGAAGGATTTTTTAAGCTCTACTCGTCTTTATTTGACAGTAAATCGGCAGGAAAGTGGAGGGGGAAGACATGCAGCAAAAGTTAACAGGCCAGGATTCGAACCTGTGACGGCCGCGTAGAGAACGGAGGAATATGATACATGGGTCGCCTGCTTTAACCCTGTGCCACTCCACTTTACTATCTTACGACACAAAATAAAAATTAAAAAAGCCACATTTCTGCACATTTATTGCAGCTATAGGAAAATGCATTTCACATATTTCTAAGTGCGTAATTGCTAAAATTGAAAAAAAAAAAAAAAAGAACTGCTTTCATTACTGTCCAATGCTAAGTGCATTCATTTTGCTCCTGAGGGAATGCGAACCCTGCAGTGCTGTCTCTCTCTTTCGATGACTGCCCAGGTCACCAGAATGATGCTGAAAGTGACTTTACAGAGCGCAACCAGGGACCGAAACACATGACAAACTAACAGAGGTCATTTTAACGGCACAGCAAGCTGCTGAGCGGCACAAAGATAGAACGGGGGCCAGGGAGAGGCAATAAAAAGCAGTGAGCGACTCGGGGAGGGCAGAGGAAGGGGACGGGAGCGGTGTGTTTGAGTATGTCAGCATTTGGGAGGCAGCAGTAGAGACTTTTCTGTGGCTTGGACTGCAAAAGTTGTCTGTCAGCACAGAGAGGTAATGGGGGTTAGCAGGGGGACGGAGGGGGAGTTAAAATGAGCATCTGAGTATATAAAAATATAGTCACTTGGTGCAAGGGGGCTCCATAATTCCTTCTAGTTAACAATGTTATTACAGCAGAATAACTGCTGATGCATTTGTCAAAACAAAAGAGAAAACAGTGATAGCTGAGTTTAATAATAGTGATTACCTCACTTTAAAAAAAACATGCCTGTCAAGTTGTGGGGTATGTAAAACAAGTGATCAGTACTTCCAGTTTATATGTTGGAAGCAGAAAAAAAGGAATCAGCATTTTGGATTAACAATTATGTCTGTGGTTCTGGGTTTGTTGTATTTCTGACAGGGTTAATATTCTACTGAGACCAGGCTCCAAGCAACATAGTTAATGCACCCAAATCAGAAAGAAAAATGGATCCAAAACGCAAATTCTTTACCTATTAATATAGTCTACACCAGTGCAACAGTCCTGTTAAACACAAGTGGACTGTTAATCTACAGTTCTGGAGGCGTATTACAAAGATAAAAGAAAAAAAGTGGTTTTATTAGATGAAACTCTGGCTTTTTTTAGATGATGGTCACATGTCCCAAGGTGTAAAAGGCAAAAAAAATCTCCTGTAGAGACGAGTCAGAGCTGCAGATTAGATGTTAGAAAGATGAAATCTGAGGCCTCTTCTTCCATTTAGTGAAGGTTTTTGTCTTTAACTTAGGTGATTACTATTCAAAATGGTTCAATATATTATCGACTTTTATGACAGGTGATTCCCTCACTTAATCACCTGTCTTCCCTGTCCAAAACGTGCATGCTGCTGTCCTCAAATGAACGTTGGATATGTAAATGAACGGCTGATTCGCTCTCCTGCATTGGACCATTCATTTGTGTAGCTGCTGTTTGGTTTCTCCAATCTTCTAAACAATCCTCGCTACACTGGACTGCATAAGCACTGCTGAGCTCAAGTTTGGGTGTTTTATCCTCGGTATCAACCAGTTTCTGTGTCAGAGTGCTTTTAGGTTTAAGATTCAATGCAATATTATGTTTGGTAAGTATCTTTCTTAGTTTCTCGGGTACTCTATCAAAATAGTTCTTCTTTTATCTTTCAGTGGAATGCGTTTAGCATTTTCTTGAAATCTTGGATGGCTTAATTTAGGATATTCGCTTGTTTGAAGGGCTTTTTTGATGTGATTATGTTCCTTGTGCGGACATGTTCGCCTCATTTCTGTAGAGCTGTAATGATGGACAGTTTATGTTCCAGTGGGTGGTAAGATTTAAGAAAAAAAGTACTGAGTCAAATGTTTGGGTTTTCTGTAGACTTCACTGATGAGACGTATTGTCATTGTGAATCAGGCAGTTCAAAACAGGGAGCTTGCTGTCTTGCTGTCTTCCTCCCTTATGAACTTACTGCATGAATTATTTTTAGCATCAGCACTTATCTTCTTTAGCAAGGATTAGAAAAACATATGTTCTGTGTTCTGATTTTAAATCAGTAATTTTTTTGTGTGCAGTTAATGTTTGTCTTTTAACATTAACATATCATTTCGGTTCAGACTCCAGCCAGGAAACCACTAAAAATAGTTCAGTATTTCTACCAGAAAATGTTCTGGTAGAAATACTGCCATAAAATTGTCTCTCACTGTTCAAAACGACTCAATATATTATCTACTTTCTACCACTTAGCCTATAGGTTTCCCTTCACTCTGTTGGAGGACAACATGGCAGTCATTTTCTAACAGAAAAAGCCAAGAGGAGTGTACAGCATGCATAAAAATCCCAGTTTAAATTATGATTGAACTGAGGTTGTACTGCAATACCAATATGCTGTTAAGGCGTGAACTAATGAAGCCTCTAAAAAAAAATCTATAAAATATTGTTGATGTATAAAAGAACAAAAGTGTTGGGCTATGGATCATCTGAAAAAATAAAAAGCTTGGGAAATACAAGCAGTTAATCAATTTTAAAAGGTGTGTGTAATCAATTGTGTCATCTTTTGGAACCACCCATTGATTTATAACCCTGAAAATTTGCAGCAGTTCATACTAAAGCAATGAATGAAAAACTGCAGCGTCGAATGTTCTCAATTTCCTAAAAGAAGGAAAAAAGATCTCTAACTTTTTACATCTCTGTGTTTTTATTACTTCAGACCAAAACACAAACCACCCACAGCAATTTTATTAAAATGGAGTCCCAATAATTATCTTTAAAAAGTAAAGTGTATGCCCTGAACAATTTTATGGTGCTTCTTTATTTTATCATGCTTCACTAGTCTTGCATCATTCCATTATCCTTATAACTTATTTTAACTGAATGGTTCCTTTTTCTGAAGGCTTAGACTTGACAGATATTTGACTGCTGATCTCTCCGTCTTAACAGGAATGACTAAGATACACAGACCATATTGACAGAGCAGGGCTTGATGTTAGCTGAGGTTAAAGTTTTGTCCAGTGAGGACTGCAGACTCCAGTCGGAAGTTTACTCAACAAATGTCAGTCCTGTCAATCAAAGCTGAAAACCAAAAAATACTTCTCCTGAGAACATCTCTGAATGGCAGCATGTTGTTTGCACTGGATGTCCCTAAGCACTCACCTTCTCTTCTAATTTCCTAATTTTATTCAAGACAAAAATCACATTTTGTCCTTGGCTATTCCTCCTTTTCTATTTTACTTTACATTAAGGTGAAAGGAAATGACTGAATTAGTATAACTGTGCTGCTTTGCCCTTCATGCAGCTGAGCCAAAATTACTTTTAGCTTTTAATACTTCACTAATTTCAGGACAATAGAGTATTTCAGGACATGACAATGACACAGGGACTTGCAAGAACTTTGAAGACTGGGAGTATTATTTATTCCCGGCTGCCTCCAGTAACCTTTTAACTTGGCAGCTTAGCTGCGTTGTGACGGGGACCCTGTTAGAGAACGTCTGGGCACCGCGCACTCTCCTAGGGTGCAGACTGAGCCACGATGACTGTAACTTATCATCTCATGTTATGCTGTTAAATGGCACCAGAAATTGTGATCTGTGAAATTTCAATTACTTCTCCTCTTCATATCGACTGCTTTTGATGAACCAGTAAATTCACAGTTTCTTGGTTGGTGCACGATGGCCGTCTCAAACAGAAATACAACATGCACAGAGACTGGTTTTAATTAAAGAGCTGTTTTCAAAGTGGAGAAATAATAAAAAGATGCACCGCTTGCTCATTTTGTTACACATTTTTTTGTGCAGATGGTCCTAAGTCATGCAGAAGAATCTATTATTCTACTCATTTACGACTGAATACAGGAAAATGAGGCTGTTCTAAGAGGAGAGGGTTTTAACACCATAAACATAGAGCCACTCCTTGCTATCGTCTGATTTGAATCTGAGGAAGAGATTACGTAGATGGAAAGTGTAACTGTAACTCCTACATGTTTTATATGGGACTTGATTACCGCCTAAAAGAAGTAACAATCTGATTGATTATAGTAAGTGGGTGACCAGGAGCTGTAGGGTCTGTGCCTTGTTGAAACTTAAAACCAGAAAATTGCTGGAGAGCGAGTCACTGATCCGAGATAAACATCGGACGAGGGTGGAAAGCCTATCCAGCTGGTGCGGTTTAAAAGATGCATATAGCTGGATGTCATCTGCATAGATGTGATAGGAGATGTCGGGGGGGAAAAAAAAACCCTGCATCCTCTCTGTTGTCGGCAGTGTTCTGTCTTTTATGCGCCGCCTTTGCCATCCTTCTGGGGTCTGCTCGGTGCCTTCCTGCTGCTGCAGCACTCCGCAGCTCCTCTTTATCAATGAACTAATCTAATGTGCCTCTTTCCGATTGTGACTCTGCAATCAGACCCGAAGGACTGTCAGCTGTTTAGTAAAGAGAGGACGACTGAGTGCAGTCTGACACACCGCCTTTACCAACCTGCTGCCATTCCTCAGAGTGAATAAATTTTTCCAAGGTTGTAATTTAACCTTGATGCCTGTTGGGAATTAAATTATGAGCTCCTTGGCTTGCCATTACTCTGCAGGCTAGTGGACCAAGCAGTAATAGATATGTAGAACCAGATTATTGATTGGCTACTGCAATATGTATCATTGATTGAAGCAGCAAAGTGTGTAATCACCGCATGTTTAAGTTGTTTCCCTGGAAATATCAAAGTTGTTCAGGTGAAACCATGTCTATTTCTGTAGGTACTTCTGTGTTAGTTTATATATTTATTGTAGTAATATAAGTAAGAGAGTTTTGGTAGTATAAATGGTACATATGGTTATATAATACAATGTCATAGGTTTAGCAAATTGTATCTGCATAGCAATTTAACTTACCTAGTCATTTATGTAGAAAAGTAAAAAAAAATCCATTCCTATGGCAAACAAACCTTTTGCAACTGTAGATTCTGTTCAGTTGCAGTCCAAAGCTTTTTCAGTTTATTCCAAATGTTTTGGTTGAAATCATATTGCCAAAATATTTGCTTCACATACACTTAAACTTGAGTGACATTCCATTGCTAACCCATAAGGTCAAATATTAAGATGAACCACCTCTTGCATCTGTTTGGACCCGTGTCTGTGAGGTTTTGACCATTCTCCCAGAAGAGCATTTGTGAGGTCAGACGCTGTTGTTGGATGAGAAGAATGTGACTTGTAGTTTCTACTTAAATTCATCCCAAAGTTGTTCTCTCTGGTTGAAATCCAGACTGTATAAGCCAGTGAACTACTTCCTCAGCAGGTACTCTTCCATATTTTGATGAACTATGCTTATGAATTGTTGCACAGTCGTGTTGAAACTGGAAGGGACATTCAACAAACTGTTCGTACAAAGTTGGGAGGATTGCTTGTGCTGATTCATTAGGACTTCCTTTCAGTGGTAAAAAAAAAAACCCAGGGCTGAACCCAAAACCTTAAGAACAGTGCCACACCATAATCCTCCTTCCACCAAATGTTACACTTAGCACAATGAACTCAACTCGCTGACATGTCCATTGGAGCGTCAGACACAGCTGACACCCCAATGTGTCAGTTGCTAACAGTCTGTGAATAGCAACTTTCAACACTTATTCTAAGTTGGATTTAATTTTTGTCTTTGACTGGAGAATTCAAATACTCAACAATACTTTGATCTCTATGGAGTACCAAAACTGACAGAAGTACAAATGTGTAAAAAGCCAAACATATATATCATACACTTAAAATCCACCAGTTGCTAAGACATTGGTTACATCTATCTTTGCTGATGTAACTATAATAAATTATCCCTTGAATAGCAATGAAAATTATATTATGCCTCAAATGTACAGCAAACAAGGTCACAACAAGCACCAAACACTGCAAAATGGATCCATGTGGAAGTTATTTTCGCTTGTCATTATAACTTCTAACAGAACAAGCAGTACAGATTTTCATTAAAAGGTCCAAAAAAATCAGTAAAAAGTATTTCATATACTGCATGCATTTTCAGAGATCAGTATTCCTGAACAATCAAGACAAATTAAATATTAAAGCTGCACAAATGGCTGCAATCCATGTTTCATTGCATATAAGTGTGTTTAAAGGGCAGTTTGCTGTGCAAGGAGACTCTGATATATTTTTTACAAGAAACAAGAGCAGTTAAGAGAAATATACTGAGTGTGAGTGTAGCAGAGAGACAAATAGTGACAGTGATTAAATGAAAGCAGAAGCGGACAGAGATTAGCTCAGAGTCTGTCCTTAGAGAGTGTCTGAGAGGGCAAACAAGCTACCAGCTCGCTCTCTATCTTCCTCTCCTCCCTCATCAAAGCCTCTCTGCTCTCATTTTGATCATGGTCAAAATCCAACAGTCTCTCTTCTTTCTCTTTACGTCTCTCCACTAATTGTCAGTCCACCAACACTCCCAGTTTTCTTCTAATTTCTTTTAAAGCCAAGGGGGAAAATGGCTTTGCATAGTTTTTCAGACATAATATAATTTTCCTCTCCGCTCATGCTGTTTTCAGTTTCTCTGTGCAGGTGTGGGTTGTGCTCTTTCTTGATTGTTGTACTGCATTATGCTTTCCATACATTTTTATGTAACTGAAATTTTGCTCATCCACATTATGTAAACCACTGTGCTTTAGGAGCCGCGGTAACTAGATTCAGTATCCACCACGGCCTCGGAAAGCAGGAAACAAGTAGCGATGCATTATGGGAGACACATTTTTAACTCATGTCCAATGGACCTTACCAGATACTGGGGATTGATGATAAGAACAAAGCATACAAACCTTTTGTTGTCACAAAGGTAGAATGTGAAGTGATACGCACTTCTTAATTTTGACCATCTATCTGCAGAAACTGTTTGCCTGCCTGCCTGATTCCACGATTTATCCCAAATGAATCCCTAACTCAGCTATTAGAGCAGCCTTCTTAAATGAATAGGCTCATTTTCAAAGGAATTAGTGTTTTCTTGATCTCCTACATAATTGTTCATATAAAGAACATCATTATTGTGATAAAACTCGTTGATACTTTGCAGCTGCAACCTATTAGCTTCTTACACCAAAACCTCCTCAAAGGCTCATCAGTTGTCTGGTCTGAGAGGAGGCTTCCAGAGAGGCAAGGATCATTTGAATGAAGGACAAAATTCTCAAAACCCCCACCAAAAACTCTCCAAATCAGCGGATCAGCACCAATCAGCTTTGTTACACATGAAGGTGAGGAGGTGGCCACCAAAATCTGTATAAGATCATAAATAATGTTAGGCTCAGAAAGTCACAGCTTAGGTTTCAACAGGAATTGATTAAGAGAAAACCTGGAGAATAATAATCTGAATAATTTTACGTTCTTTCAGCTATTCACTCTGTTCCTCACTTGAAACCAAAATCACTCTATTGGTTTACTTTTCTACACATTTTCATCACTCACACTGTAACTTGATCCTGTTGGCTTATTATGTTTGCCAAATGTTAAACATTCCCAAAGCTATCGTGTGTCTTATTACATAAAGGAAGAATGCAAATTGGCCTTTCAGTTCAGCGTTTGAGACAGAAGAGGCAGTGATTATGATTTTAGACTAAACTTTGCATTACAGTCCTGTTCTCTGTGAGTGTAGCATTAATCTCAATTAAAGTTGATGATTTGAGTAAGAAAATGTTTCTGGTGTGTTATTTCTAGTCCAAGGTCAGTGTTGGTTTACTGTGTCCTCTGTATTTCTTCAAGCACAAAAGAACAGATGGCACCACATAGTTTGAGCAAAAACACAGTGGTTTGAAGTGTAAGCTGGAGGAGCATGAGGATAAAGATGTTTTGTTGCTTCTTATCTGAAGTTGAGAGTTGGGCATTATTCTCTTGAAAACATGAACCTCTGATGGAGTGAGATCTTTTCAAACTTGGCTAAACAAAAAAAGAATCAACTTTTTCTCAATTTTTTTTCTATAATTAAGTGACTTTGGGCACTTAATTATATGCTAACAAAGAGAAAAGTGAACAGTTTATTTAAATAATACAAACAAATTGTCCTTCTCCTGCTGTTACTCTCATACTAAATCAGTGTAGGAACGTTTTTTGTAACTTTGTCTACCGATTCCAGCAGGTTAGGAGGGATTTCAGTCAATATATTTTCCAATACTGTGTAGTGCATATTTAGATTGCAAAAGATAGGTAAGATATGTAAATATGTGTAATGTTAGACATTGTCATCAGGTAGAAGTGCTGAAACCTTATAAACAGTGCAAGAGAAATGTCTTTCTCAAGGAGTTATGCAGTTAGACCTACCAAGTACAACCCATAGTGAAAACGGCAAAATATAACAATATAACACATTTCTTATTTAATGTTGACCTTTATTAAAACACATTAGCCAGTGTAAGATTTATTTCTAACATGCAGTAATGAATATGCAGTATTTCTGACTGACCATCTCAAAAGATGATCTCCGCATAGCAAGTCCATTTTGGGTTTAATTTTTGAGATTGCCTCTCTGTGCGACATCTCCTGTAGAGCTGATGCTGTTGTTATTCTGTTGTAATCATGTGAATGTCCTAATGGGAAGAACGTAGGGATGGAAGATTTATTTATTTGTATTTCAGCATAAGCATCTTCTTTTTAAATATTATATATATATATATAAAAAAAGAGAAATAAAAATCATTTACCCTAGCCTGACCTTTCCTCTGAAGCCACTGGGCTTTCTGCCTTATCTTGGTCCAGTCGCTATCATCATTATGAACTATAGAAAAATGATTCAATATCCATACATTTTTAAAAATACCAATAGGTTTTTCAATAGGCACATATTTTAATTTTGCATTTATTTGGATGTCAAACTAATTATGATGCAGGGCCACATCAATATCATGCATGTCCTCAAAGTGCTGATTGTGAGAAAATGAATTAATAAAACTATCTACCGTATTTTTTGGACTATAAGTGCTACTTTTTCCCCACGCTTTGAACCATGCGGCTTATATCCCGCTGCGGCTTTTCTGTGGATTTTTCTTCAACCACCAGGGGGCTCTTTAGCAGGAAGTGAATAATTTTAAAGTCAAAATTGGAAATCAAAGAAGAAAGCACTAATTTTCATTTAGAACAAGCACATGCTAGCAGCAGGCACGACAGATAAATGTTTTCAAACTCATACCCTCTCATCATGGAAACCACACGAAGACGTTCATATGATGCAGCTTTATCGATCCGCACGTAAGCTCAGCATGAACGAATCCATGGTTCGGCGTTGGAGACTACATCCTTGTGAAAAACCGAGAGTGGCGGAGAGATCAGCGGCTTATAGCCCGGTGTGGCTTATTAATATCTACATTTCCAGAATTTAAAAAAAACTTCGTAGATGCGGCTTATACTAAGGTGCACTTTGTAGTCTGGAAAATACAGTATTAACAAACTGTTAAAATATAGCTTTTATTGAATGATGAGTTTTTGTAATGAAATTATATTGAGCATCTTTTCACGTTTATATAACGTGGCATAATAAAAATAATGTATTTATTTTGTGGTCCTCTAAAGCCTTGAGATTTGGCCTGTGGGTCTTGAGTTTGACTTTGCAGTTTGAGACTTTAAAACAAACACACAGTTTGAAGAGCTAATCTCCTATTATTGAAATGATTTTCTTTGTCTGTTGGAATATTATGACTTTTAAATTATCCCATTGATTCTAAATATCACTTAAGCCATCAAAAATAGTACAAACAATCTTCTAATCGGACAAAACCTTAATATAAAAGAATGAATGATTATTTGTCAGCAAAGATGTCGCCGTGTCCAAAAAATCAATGAGAGGAAAAAAACAGAAAAATGCGAGTCATTGATTTTCTGTCACCTACATTTTTATTGCATCTGTCAAGTTTTAAACCATTTGAACATGTCAATACTTCATCTCAAACACCTTCTGGGTATCCCCACCCTCCCCATTCCCCTTGAATCTGTAAAATACTGATGTTTTCTTGCCTTAGTTGAATTCTGCATGCTGGAAGGAATCTCTGAGATGTCCTGTTCACAAAAGCAACTTGCTGTTTTACTGGTGAGCACAAAACACACACAGAGACATGCTGTGGCCGAGATGATTTATTGCCAAGCACATCTAATGGATTGCTTTGGCACTTGAGAAATTATGAAAAGAAATTAATTAGCCTTTAGTGACCCCGCTGTCCATCTGCTGCTGTTCTCTCTCTCTGCTGGCCGAGGCGCTTGGCTGCTTTCTCTGCATGTAATTGTTGTTTAAGGTGGCTGTACTTACCTGTGGAAGATTTATCTCCACTAAATCAAGTGAAAACTCTGACAACGTGCCATTACTCCAACTCAGCGACAATACCCGGCCATCATTACAAACAATGAAGAATTAAATATTTGTTTATGATATTATGCACAGTTAAATCTATCACACTAAATATTGGTCTGTCCGCTGAGCAAACAACTAGCTGTTATGTAAGGGTGGTGCTTTCCATTGCAAAAGCTTTACGATATTTAAGCTTAACTGGTCCTGAAGTTCTTAAAGTTTTATGAAATGAAAACAGAGGTGATGGTATTTGGACCAAGCGGTCCCAGTGAGTCCACGTTTGGACTATCAAACCAAATATTGACAATTTGTATGTTTTTAAACTTAGACCAGTTTTAAAGTCCTGCTTTTACAATTTGATCAAATAGTTCTGTTCTGACTACTAATGTGGAATCTGTGGACGGTGGTGAAAATAAAATCACGAAAATTGTGGACAACCCTGAGCATCCTCTTTATGAGACTGTCATAAAAAAGCAAAGTGTCTTCAGTCAGAGGCTTCTTCAAATTTGCTGTAATGCAGACTGCTACATAACATCCTTCCTTCCCACAGCCAGAACCATCTGCAGTAAGTCTTTGAAGAACCTTAGATTAATATGAGTTACTTTTAGATTGTAACATTTAACTTCCCCTTTGGATAAATAATGTATTTTTGAATTGAATTAGAAAAAAAACAAACTTTTCTGGCAACTCTTTGAAACAGTGATTTTATTTCATTTCTGCGATAGACTTTATGTCTGGGTGAATCAGTCGTCCTCGTCTGCAGCTGCTTCAAAACGCTTTTAATTAGTACTCATAAGACCTTAATTACATTGCCTGTTAATTTTAGAGTTTATTTTACTTTTTTTTTTGAAAGTCTGAATGCTTTTGCAACACATTCACCTCCTGCAGGTACAAGGTTTAGGAGGAAGTTTAGACGGACAGGGCCTTCACTAGTGCAACTCCTCAGCAGTGGAATAAATTACCCCTCCACAGCAGTGAGCTTTATTCACTACCTGCTTTTGAAACTGGTCTTGAAACCCATTTTTATTCCTTTAACATCAGCGAAAATTTGTTTTGTTTGTGTTTAATGTTTTATCATCTTACGTCATATTTATATGTTTTAGTTTCGTATGTTTATGGTGCACATTTACATGCAGCCCTTTGTTTCTTCTGTGGTTCTTTTAAAGTTATTCATAAATAAAATTGGTTATTTTAAACATCTCATTTATTCTCAAAATAGTTGACTTTCAATCTTCTTTTTCACACCGCTTGCATTGAAGATGATTGTGTTGTTATATACGGTGTATTCACTGTTTTCACACCGTTAGTAGACATGTAACATTGGCATCCTGGTTAGATGTATTTTCAAGAGTGCCTGCTACAAAGGGACAAGCAATAAATTGATTTATTACAATAGTGACCTAATCTATGCTGCTGTGAGAGGATCAGGTCACAGGACCTGCTTAATCCCACATGAAACAATCACTGAATTAAACTATAGACGTATTTTGTGCACTTTTGAGTTCTGTTAGTAATAATTTGTAGTTCTGCCAGCAAATCGCTGATTAGAGTATAACAGTCGAACTGAGACCGTTACAAGTAGAACATCACAAAAGAGTTATTACTATTTGACGTTATTTTTTTTTTCCAAAGAGATTATTCACCGAATGACAGTTTGTCCAGCAAACACTCGATCCCAAGATAGAAATCCACAAAGCAAAAGCCCTGAACAGAAACCGAGCAGCGGTTCGGTTCCCCTTCAGTGAGGATTTCGTTGAATGACTGTTATTTTCTGTTTCTCTTCGAGATGAATCCACTCAGAAAGACAAAGGTCAGCCTAGTTGAGAAGCTGAGGATTTGCAGCTTGTCTCAGTGCTCTGTTCCTCTCCCACATGGATTTTTTTTTTTTTTACAGGAACAAGATGTAAAAGGCCAGAAATGCCTTTATAATATTGAATCCTCAAATGGAAGACAAAGATGTTTCATGTAGCTTGACAGAGAGAGCTATAAAACGCAGGGACCATTTCTGTATGAAATGGGACAACAAAAAGGCCGCCTTGAAATTGGACTGAAATTGCACATTACATTTGTAGTAAATGAGCTCTTGTTATAAATTATTTGGAGGTTTTCTGTCCCCTGAGCTCAGCAAACTAGTTGGCATGAGACAGTGGAGAGACAGTGAGAGCAGAGTTTGAGAAAATGTGATAACGATCTGATCCAAAAATGAGTCTGGAGTTCAGATTCACACAATTACACAAATAGGTTGCGAGAGTTTCCCCATTGCTGTTTTCTCATTTCTTTTGAACACTTTTGTGGCTTTAATAATGTAAAGTGCTCTCTTTAGCGCCCTCCATTTATATGACAGAGGTTGAAAAACGAGTGGAGCCACCAGTAGGATCACCCTAAAATTGATCAACGATTGTTTATTCAGTAGGAAAGATATGAGAGAAGTTTTCAAAGATCTATTTCTGTTAATATAAAAATGAGCAACATAAAATAGATCTTTATCATTTATATTTAAATGTACAAAAATAACAACATACAGCGCATTCCTCAGCATTAAATTTAGCTTATTGCTCTTCAACAAACAAAAATGTGAGCTGAATGTAAGTTTAACAGTTTAAGTACTCTAATATTTTCATTTTCATCAATATTTTCTTATATTTGTCAACAAAGGATAATCCAGTGTAGAAAATGGATAGACAAACTATATAACAATAAAACTACTTGAATAGGTTGATATTGCTGAGTAGCCATAAAACTGTGCTGCTTTTCAAGCCACTGGGTTCCATAACACTGTCCGTAATAATCTCCACAAAATCAAACAATGTATAAAATGTCAGACTTTTGTCTGCTCCTTTGTGTTTATCCCGTTTAGAAAGTACCCATGGATGGATGAAACATTTTCCACTTTTGCTGTTTCATTGGACATTTTATTAGTCATATATTCTCACTATATACCATCTTCTGAGTCAGTTATTTGATTTTTCTTCCGATGCAGCACAGCCATGGTCGGACATGTCTCCTAGATCTTATGGGTGTTCAGATGACTTTGGATTCATGACAAACCAGTAGAGAAATCTCTGTCCATTACGGCGGCTTCACTGCATCAGCTTCTGTCTTTGCTGTCAGTCACTTTGCATGCAAAAGACAGATGAATATTCCACATGTTAAGACCTTACAATGATTTTATTAAACACGTATTTAATGGCAGTTTTATAGTTTAATGCAGAGACTGACGTCAGCTTTAAAAAAAGAGGGACATAATGATGAGGACAGAGTCAGTGAGACAGAGAAGCAGACTGAGGGATGGTGAGCCACATGCAGGGATTAATAGAGACTCATTGCAGGGATTTGGGAGGAACGATGAGGTCTGACACACCAGAATGTCCTCTCGCTGGAGCTTAGTGTCACTGTTCTCTCTTCCTCGAGTCCCTTTTTTTTTTCTTTTTTCTTTTTTTTTTACAGGTATGCATCAACCATACCAGTGTTTCTAAGTTAACTGTCAGATCATTCATTTGCCTTTCGTTCTTCCCGTCTCTCTCTTGCTCATGGTTCGTGTGGCTCACCACACCGAGCTTAAACATCGATGTGTTCAGTGGGTGATACGGTTGCAGCGCGATCCAATTTTTATGGATTTTCCACCTGGATGCCGCAGCAGAAAAAGAAAACCCAATGTTTTCTTCCAGCTGGCTGGAGACCATGAGGGCAGTGTTTTTTTTTTGTTGTTTTTTTTCCAGATGAAGAGCCTGCAGCAAAAAAACAAAACAACTCTGTTCACACTCACATTTACCCACTAAATCCTCAACAAATTACAGCCTTTAACTGAAATCAATGACAGCAGCAACAAATGTGCCTCATCAAAAGTTTTGCAAGCATTTTATCCAACCATTTGATCTGACTTTGTCTCTCCCTGTTTTGCAGGTCAGAGTTTGATCTGGACTACGACAGCTACCACGAGGATTACTACGACAGGTACTGTCAGAAAGTCGGGTCTCTCACACACCTCACTGCATGTCTGTGTGTCACAGAAAGCAACGAGATTTTACGCTCTTGATTTCTGTCTGCGTTCAGGCTGTCCATCATTCTGTCTCGGTTCAGGGTTGCCTCTTAGCAGTCACAATCAAACATTAAACATTTGCAAACCTGCAAAAGATACACTTCCCTTTATAGAGACAGCTGCAAATCCACTGTCGGTACAACTCCTGGTTGTGGATTGGATGAAAACACTGTGTGCTTTAATAAAAAAGACATTTGACTGAAAGGGAAAAGACCCAGCTTCACTTGCCTAACAAAACAACAAGGTGGCTCCATGACAGTCAAATGTTTCGAAGGTTTTTAAGAACCGCTTTGTTCAGATGTTTTCATGCTCTACTGCAGGGATGTGTGTTGTTCTTTACAGCACACCCTATTCAGCATTTGGTTTTATATTTTGGTATTTGTAAGGTGTAAACCAATGGGTGGATGCAGAAACATTTATTCCACTTAAACATGCCCATTTACAAGTAGTAGCCATGAGTACTACTTGTATTATATTGAGGAGAGACACCAAAAATGTGGAAGGAGGTTCAATTTCTGGGCTAAAAACAACATGAAATTAGACTTAAGGGTTTAATAACTGTTAAGATAAACATATTCCTATCAGAAGGGCCCTTTCAAAGTCCAGATTTAAATCAGATACCCAATCTTTGTCATGTCTTACATATCAAGGTTTAATGAGGAACAAATTGTCCTGCCAAAGGGATCCCACAAGGCTCTCCTCTTAGATCAATTTGATTTAAACATAAAATGATGCCTTACAGTGTCAAACAGAAAATTTTGTAAAAAAAATACTGGAATTTTCACAAATCAGTATTATCAAATATTATTAAATCTGATCTTTAATTAGTGTTCTTGTTCAATTATGGTTCATTTGTAGTTTAACATTCACATTTTCTATAGTCATTCAAGAATTTTCAAGGGCATTATTACATCCAACACATTTAAATGGTGTAATAATAATTTTTCACATCTTGTTAATGAATAAACAAGGAAGAAAAATAAGTATCAATCTACAAGTGATGATATTCCTCCCAGTTCACAGTTCAGATCTGAACATCAGAGAAAACGGAAGTGGAAAAAATTGAAGTTTTTTTCCTTTTGATTTTCCTTCCGTCTCGCTGCCTGGACAAGTTGACAACCATAAAGACATGTCTCTGTAAAACTGTGTGAGCATTATTGTTGAGTAAGTATCATAACCTCTTGGCTGAGCGGTTAAAATGTTTGCACTGTAAGCTCGGCAGTCAGGTGGACGAGGTGGTGAGTGGCTCCATGTAATCAGTCATCTACTAAAATTGCTCTGGGAGAGCCCTCCATCCCTCAGGCCCAAACTCTAACTGCTGCACTCAGCACATCTGAATAACAGGAAACGGTCACAATGCATAAGGACACTTACACACAAACACACACAGTTAATGTGCATCTCTTTCTATCAGTTCTCTTTTTTTTTTCTAAGTTTGTTCATCAGTGGCTTAAATTAATGTCAATTTTGCTCCACTGTCGTCTTTTTTTCCTCTTTTGTTTTCTTCTTCTTTTGCATTTTCTTTCTGTTTAGGGGGAACACTCGCCACTGATTTTCAATTTGTGTCTAACACAGTGCCTGACTATTTTCTGTGCTACTGGCTAACACTACAGACAGCGCCATGTGAGTGTGTGCATGCATGTGTGTGGGAATGTGTATAGCAAAAAATGAAATATTTATTTTTATATGCATATCCCTCTAGGTTTAAATCTGTGAAGTCTATGCGTGCGTGTGAGCGTGCATGACGCATGCATTTGTGTTTCAGTGTTGTTCACAGCGTCACTTTGTGAGGATGAGAGAAATTAGTCTTTTGGTGGACTGTCCTGTTGTTCAAACACAAAAGTAAAGTGTCTTTCAGCACACTGATAACAGCTCTAGCTGACAAAGCTGCTTTACATGCACGGTCTAATCCACAGAGACAAACACTCTCTCACACACATACGCCCACACACTTTTCTGTAATCCTCACCCGTCTGCTTTCTCTCATTGTCTGAGCTTCCTTTCTCTGGGATGACACTTCAAAGCTGGTGTAACATCACGTTGTGTATCTGCCCCCTGCAAACCGCTCCGAAAGCCTTTAAACTCCAAAAAGTCTTTGGTTGCCGACTCTCCCGGTGCTCCCTGAGAACAAGACGGTGCTCAAATCATGTAAACTCACTCAGTTATGGTGTCCTGATGCACTTCATCCACGTGACGCTCCGTTATGGAGGTGCACGACGACGCAGTGTGTGCATTGGTTTCATTTACAGCTTCTCAGAAAACAACAAAACACAGAAATGAGTTCACAGCTCTGCGACTCAATGTCAACTCAATCAGCGAATCTACTTCACCATCACGATTTAAGTTCTTTTTGGATGCTCACTTCTTCTGATTAATACCCAGATTGACTTTACAAAGTGCTGTGGAAAAAAGTATTTGCACCCTTACCGAATCTTCATTTTTAAATACGTCTGATTTTTAGACGTTTCAAGATAAACTGATTTTGCATCTTTACTGCCCAATACATTTAAAGTCTGAAATGCAGCTGGGCTCCAACTTCGTCACATCATAGAGAGATGAGTAAATGTCCAGGCTTATCCAGGCTAGTGGCTCATAGAGAATTGTCACTATATCATATCGTATTTATACCCAGGAAATGTGGATTAATAATTAAAAGTCCCTAGACATTCTGATCAACTTTAAGAAGTAGAAATTATAAACAAAATGCTGCTGTTGTGTATTTTTCTGCTGGTTTTTACAACATTTTTCCGTGTGAGACTATGTTACTGCAATAAAATATTAATAAGTACTTTACGCTGCTTTTTACTGACTGTCCCTACCAAGGGTGCACTACTGAGTGCAGACGAAGCTCTAAACGGTAAACTTTGATCTTGTGGTTTGTATTTCACCTACTCAGTTGGTCAGTGAGTACTGAGTATTTTCTTTTTATTTATTTATTACTTTAAATCGCCACCATATTTCTCTCTCTACAGAAACAGCTATGCACAAAGTGTCATTTCTGTAACCACTATAGAGGTTAACTGTGATACACCCACTGTCTGCAGCACTACCAGCCTGGCGGGGCGCTATTGATTGGCCCTGACAGAACCAATTACATTCAGTGACAGATAGAGACATGGAGCGGTCCACAGAGAGGAGACCGGCGCCAGAGGAAACACTTTCACGCTCCTCCTCTGGAGACAAAAAAACAAAGGAACGGTGCAAAGATGCTTATTTGTTTTAATAGCTGCCGTCTCATTTTACCTAGTTTATTTCATCTATTTCAATGTCTACAGTCTGCTGCTTTTGGCTGAGTACAATAGAATAAATGTTATCGCATTTGACTTTGTGTTGAATATTGATTAAATAATTGAAGTGTTTAGGCCATTAATGATTTTCTACCTGCTGAACAAATCAGAAGTATTGACCTTTATTACATATAGAGTTGGGCTAAAGGCTGTGGTACCTGTGGTAGATTTAAATGTAATGTAAAATTATTTTTCTGCAATAGGTTTTTTTTTTTTTTTTTTTTGATAAGCAATAAGACAGGAATCTCTAAAAAGAACAGTAAAATAATTCAAAAAGAGCTACGGGTTTTGAAAAAATAAAAACTATTAATTTGTTGTTTTTTTTCCTACAATTTGTTATAGAGTGACATCTAAAACCACATCATTCTCAGTAATCAATGGAAAATCTTTTATGGCAAAACAGGATTAAACCCTATTAATATTTACTGATTAGCTTATTGTATATGTAGTGATGAAATTCAGGTCTTCGAGGTTGGAAGGCCTCCGTGCCATCACCCATATCTTTAGCTCTCGCCACATTTTCTCTGTCAGAACAAAGTCGGGACTTTAGGTGAGCTGTGCCAAAACATTAGGCTCTCTTACAGTCAGAAGAAACTTGTTTGTATTGATAAAAGAACAAGTTTGGTCTTAATTGTGTGTATGTGTGCACAAAACACATACACACAAAAATTTTCTAAAAATAAATCATTTTAAAATTTGAGAACAGTGAAATGAGACACATGGTCTTTTCTCCTGATCTAATGAATGTTTTAGTTCAGAATCTGTTAGATTTTCTCTTGTTTGTGGCTAAATGTGTCGCTTCCACCTCACTTGGATTAGACCGTAACAAAGCTTTACGTGCTACACAGACAAAACTGGGTGCATAGTCGCAATTAAATATAAGTTACTTTGAAAACTGTCTGTCTGCTTAATTTGCAGGGCGTGTGACTATCAGCGTGTGCCAGCCTCCCTCTCTCCTGTCCCTTCAGGACCAAGTGTGGCCAAGAGATCCCGCTCCTCCTCCTACTCCTACTCCAGTGGGCACAGACGCAGTCGAGACAGAACCCACTCTAAGAGCTCAAGAGCCCACTCCACAAGTTCAAACACAGCCAAGTGTGAGTAATATGAATGGGCCGAGGCAGATTCACTTAAGCTTTTCAAAAAACGGTGTGGAAGAAAAATACTACCTTGTAGCTGTAACAGAGGCATTTGATAGAGAAGCCAGCTTTAGGTTCCAACTCTTATAAATTAAGGACCAAAGATGAAGAAAACATGACAAAACTTTGTGCAAACATCATATAAAAATAAACAAAAACAATGAAATGCAAATATGAAATAAAATATGAAAACAACTAATTGTTAAAAAAAAAAGTATTTAAATCTTTGGAGAGGCTTCAGTAAATTTTAGTTCTGACTTAAAGGAGCCAACCGTTTCTGCAGACTTTAAGGAAGTTGGTTGCAGAGATGACTAATACAAATTGTAATAAAGCTGTAATGTAACAAAATGTGAAATGAGTGAAGCGCTGTGAAGGATGAAGGGATTAGTGATGAAGGAGGAAGGGATGAGGGAATATGGTAAAAAAAAAAAATCATACAACTCAAGTATGTGATTGATGCCTGAAAATACCTGAGCAAACTAAAATATTATATAGGTTATATGAGAAAACATACCCTGAAACATAAACATACTGATGTAAAGTGTTAATCAAATACCTGCACTGTTCCTCCTAAAACACATTATCACTGCTGAACCAAGCTGCAGCAATTTTTTAAAAATACTAGCTAGACCTGAACCTTTGCTGAAAGGTACTTCAGGTTTTGTAATTCCCATTGTCACTTACCTCCCTCTCCCTCTTTCCTTCAGTGGGGATGGAAGAGCTGCAGGTGATTAAAAAAGAGCTGACTCTGATAAAGACACAGATCGATGGGCTTCTTGACAGCCTTGACAGGATGGACACACAGAAGAACGACCACAAAGGTGAGACGCTCACTCAGAACGACGGCAGAGGCACACGGGTTTGAGATCAAACGATAGATAATCTATCGGTGCATCAAAATCGCTTTAAAACAGACTCGGTGTGATGCGCCTGCTTTCAGATTCATTCTGGTTTAGTCCTGCCAGGCACCAGTCCAGATCGTAATGACTCAGAATTGGTGCTGCAGTGGCAGAGGAGGATGGAAATGTTATGCATGAATGGAGCCACAACTCTTTCAACTAATCGGCCTGTTATTTCCATCATCCAGTAATGATATGCTTCAAATTGAATACTAGCCACAGTGGATTAGCACAGCTATAGTTTTAAGCAAAATAAGGAGTAAAATAAGGAAACTATGTGAGCGCTACCAAAAATGCTGCGTGGATTTTGCTGCCATCATGTGGATGTTTGTCATTAATTACACCAGCTTGCAAGCGTAACACTGACTGCCTCGCAATAATATTCAGAAACATTTTCAAATTTGCTATGTGACAAATGCAGTTCAAGAATTAGTTTTCGAAATCACCGGGTATGTTAGCTCCACACCTGTGTGGAATTAAATGTTAATTTTTTGGCACATTAAGGAACAATTCACCATGAAGGCCAAGGAACCAAGTTTAAAGCTAAGTTATAAAACAACATCCAGGCTTTGAACATTTTACAGCTACCCTTTAATCCATCCTTCTCAAATGGAGAGAAAACTGCATATATACCAAAGACAAGACTTTTCCCTGTAAACTGAGGAAAGGTTAGCACTAACGTGAGAAGTAGCCAAGAGCCGACCTGGAGGAGCTGCAGAGGTCTACATCAGAGGTGGAGATTTTATTTTTTAGAACGCATCTACTACCTGTGCACACAACAAATGTTTGATTCCTGGAGGAGTGGAGAAAAAAAAAATGCCTATATTAAGAGAAAGCTAAAACAGAAAACATATAAAAAGATGCTCTAGTCATACAAATTTACTTTATATGATGTTTATGATGTATTCCACTCTTACAATGTGCTACAGCAGCATCATGCTGTGGGCGTGGTTTTGTGGAGTGATGGCAGCAAAAATGATCAGACTTTAAAGGAGGACGGATGGTGTTCAATACTGAGCAGGAAGAAAACTTTTTAGAAGCTGCTTAACCCTTGAGGCTGGAGTGGAGGTTCACCTCACAGCAGGACAGCAGTACTGAGCAACCAGAACCGGGTTGAATGGTGAGGATTACAGCTAATTCTTGTGGTAGAATGGTCTAGTCAAAGTTTGTACCGACATCTAATTGCCAATATATGTCACAAGTGATGTGCGCGGACACTCGCCATCCGATATGAATGAGATTGATTTATGCAAAGAAGAATGGGTAAACATTTCAGGTTCTTGACATGAAAAACGTGGAAGAGACAAACCCCAAAAGTCATGGTGTCGTTGCAGTGAAGACGGCAGGATAAAGTGTAGTTGAATACGTTAGCATGCCTCACTTTTCCAGATTTTTAGTTGTTAAACTAAAAATTGTTTATAATTTTCCTTTAGCCTCACAGTTGTACACTTCATTGTGTTGGTGTGTCACATTTGATCTCAATAAAATAAAGTGACATTCTTGGTTTAACATGAAAAGAAATGAATTGGTTCAAGTCGAGATAAATATTTTTGCAAGGCGCTTAATATGCAAATGAAAGGACCAAAATCCTGCGATCCTGTTTGAAAACGGACTTTAAACTGTAGCTTTAAACAAACTGATAATCTACAGAAACACAAATGACACACAGTGTCCCTGTGGAGCAATCCAAGTCTTGTGTGTGTCTTGTGTCTTGTGTGATGCAGCTGAATGACCTTGATGGATTGATAGCTTTCATCATTATATTAATTTACCCCGTCATCATTTGACTTGTCTGTCCGTCACCATGCATCCTCACCTCCCTCCCACTCACTCCACATCTGTCCTTCATCCTGTCACTTCCACTCTGATGGTCTGCCTGTCATCCGCTACGAAAGCCAGCGGGTCGCAGCTCGTTTTCTACACTCCGTTTCACCAAAAAATACTTCATTTCAGTTCCTCATCTCCGAGAGATATAATCTCCTTCATCCTGTTTTCCAGAGTCTCCGCTGAGAGAGGACAGTCCGCTCAGCTTGTCCTATGTGGTGACGGCCAGCAGTCCGGAGCATTCCCTGTCCTCGCTCTCCCCACCCAGCTCCCGCCATCGGATCCACAGGGAGAGTCCCGACATGAAGGTGTGTGACGGTGACCATCATGTGTTGCTTGTATTCTTTGAAAACCCCCCAAACATTGCACCACTAAGGAGCAAGGGGCTTTTTTTTATTTTTTTCTAAAGTAGTCGTTTGGAGTGAGACATTCCAGTTTCTGTCTCACATGAACCAAGTCTGTGAAATCAAGTTACTTCCGCAGAAGAAGAAAAAATGTCCTGAGTCATTCTGAGCTGGCAGCTAATGAAGCTCCTCTTTGTCTTTCCCTCTCACTTCCCCGCCTCCACGTCTGTCTTTTTTCCTGCTTGTCTGTCACAGATGAGCAGCCACAGCTCCGACCCCGAGGAGGAAATATGAGGGACAAACATGAAGAAAACGTAGAAGACGTGGATTAGGTGCCAAACATGGACGAAGAGAAACCTGAACCTTCAAGTTAACGCCCACCAACAGAGGCTCAACGCGGCCTGGACATATCAGATCAGATAGCATATTTATTATTACCGCAGCTGCTTGGTTTTACTGGAAACAAGGACGCGACAACAAAACATGAATAGAATTAACAAGATTATTTCAGATTACCTTGAAAGAAACAGAATGACGCGCTGATTCTATATATAACGTAAATGTAAATTAAAGCTGGAAGCTGAGTAAAGATTAAAGAAAATGAATCGGTTCCGCTGAGGGCACGGATCAATAAGAACAGCAATGCTCCCCATGAATCACACTGATGGAAAATGAATTAGTTCTGGTCACAAGCCTCCCTCTGTATTTTACTTAGGTTTGTCTTTTCTTTACACAATGGAACAATTAACAGCATTAATAGATGCATTGCAGATTTCTTTTCAAAAGTCAAACAACAGTTCAAATTTAAAGGAAAGAATTAAATCAGGCTGGATGGAGAACCACTTCATACAACACAGTAATGAGATCAGCCATCTTACTGTAACTGGCTGAATGTTTAGGATCACTTATCTGTTGGAAGGCTCGTCTACCCCTATAAACGTTTCTCTTTTTTATAGCTCTATCAATTTCTCCATCAAATCTGACTGAAGCAAAGGAAACCCAAAGCATGATGCTGCCCCCACCGTGTTTTACCGTGGGGAAGGTGTGTCCACGTTGATGGACACACCTTCATGTAGTGCATGTAGTGTTGTACACTACATGCACGACACTACATGCAGTGTTAGTGTCATGCATGTAGGCCAATAGCTCACTTTTGGTTTCAACTTCTGAAGACAACAGGGATTTATTTAAGAGTAGCAGAGTGAAGGGGGCTCTATTTCCACTCTCTTCCAATTTTTACTGTTGAAAATCTTTTGAAAACGTCTCATTTTCTTTCCATTTCATAATAATTTTCTACATCGTGTTTTTCACATGAACTCTCAATAAAATTCAGTGAAGTTGGTTGTTGAAACTTGACAAAATGTGGAAAAAGGTCAAAGGTTATGAATGCTTTTGTAAGGAACTGTACTTCCTCCGCAACAGGTGTGCTGGTGAAATATTACAGGTCTCCTCTGCTACATATTTGGCACTTTGAAATGTGTAAAGGCCCCAATCATTGTGTAATATTGTGCATTATTGTATACTTTACTGTAATTGCTTAGCTCTTGGAACTAAATATTAAGTTAGGACTTCTTGTGTGGTACTTTTTTAAGGAAATTAATGATGTTATAAATAATTATCTAATTCCTATGTTGTTACATGTTTTGGTTTGCACTATCAAGATAAGATACTTGTTGTCACTGTAGTGAAAGTATTTTCATATCGAGTACGTATGCAGCACATTGTGGTATGTTTTTATCTTGACAGACCATTACAGAAATGGAAGAAGAATAAAAGACAATGGTTGAAGAAGTGACGTCAAGGTTCAAGTTTGTTTTTCCTTAGATTTGGACACTTTAAACATGAAGGAGAAAAGCAGAGTCCAGATCAAATTGTTACCAAATGACCTCAAATCTTTCTTTTCACTTCAGTCCTCAGATGTGTTTATTAAAGAGCACATCTGTAAAGAGACAGTTCTCGGTAACATTCGCACGTTGCCAGTCCTGATTTATCTCACACGCAATCTCACACGTACTCCACAAACTGTTTGCAAACTGCAGCTTTTTTTTCTTCCTCACGGAGCCATTTCTCTGAACGATGACTCTAAATAACTGCGTGATAATACATCATCCCTGGCACCGAGCACCGCAGAAGCAGATAAAGAACTCGGATACATTTTTTTTTAAAATCTGTATGCATTACAGCTCCATCCTTTTTATCAGGGGTTCACAGCATCCTACTGATTTGCTGCACAGACATAAAATCAGATTTACTTAATAAAAATCCTGGAAAAAAAAAAGCCATCAAGCACAACTGCAGCAGTTCCCCCAGCAGCTGCCTCCGTATAAGCCGAGTACGCCTGAGAGAAATCAATGAGAGGGAGAAGGACAGATCCATATAGCTGACATAATAAGTCTGCATGAAGCAATGTAATGGCCTCCACCAGCTGTGGGTTTATTATGGTCTGTCGTTTCCAACAGTTAACATACACACACCGAGAAAATGAACTTGGAGCTTTAAGATGCTTGTTGAGTTTGCCCAAAGACCACGGTCTTCAGCAACACACGCCTTTTTCAGCAAGGTTTTCTTCTCTTGCACAGATCCTCAGCCATCTAACCACAAAGGTCAACTCACAGTCACATGTTTGCATGTTTGTGGACCGTGGGAGGAAAATTACATAGGAGAAAATTAACCTTTCACACCGAGGTAATTGCCTGTATGCAATATAGATAACATTAAAAATAAAGAATTGCTCCGTTGTATTATTTTGCACGAATTCTTAACTCTCCCACCAATAAACTCCTCATACAAGTTCAGAGAGCTGAACTAAAATGTGTATCCGAAGGAAACGTTTGCACAACAGGCCTTCTGTTGACAGTTCCTGTGTGCAGAGTAGGACAGTGTGCAAGATCTCTCAGGCTTAGTGTGAGAAAAATCTGATTTTGTTCATTTAACCATAAAATTAAATTACATTTCTCAGCAGAGCTGCTGACCCACATCCGATGTTATTTATAAGTGAACATTCAGGCTGCAGCAACTGAGGAGGCACATTCTGTCTGAAAGCAAGGTGAGCAGAAAGCTTTCAATGAGTTTATATCTTATTTTTCTATAAACAAGACTAATTATTCTTGATTCACTTGATGTTGTATATAAATTGTATTTTTAAACATCTTTTTAAAAGTTCATGTAGAGACTATTTCGACTTTGGAGCCATAAAGCTTTGTGACAGTTGTTTTTAGTGGCACCATGGTGTAAATGCCTCTTTTTGTAATATTTTGATATAAAATTGAATGAATAAATGAGCTTCCCCTTTAGCAATAGATGAAATAACTGGATTTTCTGATTTATTCACAGCTTAAATTGAACCACAAAATTCAGCAAATTAATATTTTCTTTCCATTTTTCCAATTTGAATTGCGTACAAACCAAATTGAAATCAGAACAGAGCCAGCAGCACTATCGGTAATATGAAAGTATTGAATGGATTTCCTTCAGTTCAGCACGTTCCTCTGTCTCTAATTGAAGTATGGGAGTCAAAGTGGGTTTTTGTGAAAACTGAAAATGTGTACAAATTTAAGGTTCTTATATTTAACGTTGTTTAACAAATTCATAATGTGGTTGTTCCAGATTAAAGTAGCTAAACACGTCTTATTTTATGTCGCTGTAGATCACAACCATGTCTGGCTCACCTCTGACCACCCATGTGCTGAACACAGCACTGGGGGTCCCAGGATCAAACGTGACCCTCAGACTTTACCAGCAAGACCCCTCAACCGATGTCTGGCACTTAATAACCACTGGGTAATGTTCTTTGAAAATGGTAAGCTGTGAAAAAAGCATTTGCCTCCTTTGACATATTTATCAGTTTTTACTTTTTAAAGGCTTCAGATTGTCTAAAATCTCAGGAAATCTGTAAAGGGGCAAATGCTTTTCTCACAATATCTCTAAGTTTGATCCCTTTCAAATTCCGAATTATACTAAAACTTTTTTTCTTTCTGAGCTCTTAAAATGTGTACTTCCTCAACAGGACAACGAACGATGATGGGCGATGTCCAGGACTGATCACACAGCAGCAGTTTAAATCTGGTGTGTACAAACTGCATTTTGAGACTGGTCAGTACTGGGCCAGGATGGGACAGACCTCCTTCTATCCCTACGTTGAGGTAAGAAAAGGCCAACCGTGATTTTTTTTTTTCATTCTAAGCTGCATTGCTGAATTATTTACATTGTTGTTGGTGACTTAGATTTTTAATTATTAAGCAAAAGGCAATCTATGCTCTTGAATAAAAAGCAGCTGCACTTCTTGTCTTGTTTTCACCAGGCATCTAAAAGTCTCCTCCCTAAATATTCTAGAGTAGCATTTCACACTTTACATCTGGATTTTATAAGTAGAACACATCTGAAAAATGGAAAATTATCCACATTAAGTGTAAGACGAATGTCTTGGAGTCACTGATTCAAAACACCCCAGCAACCACAGTGCAATATGTTTAACTATGACAAGAACATTATTATAATAGTATGCTCCTAATTGAAGCAATTTGGATTAGAATTGAAATCTTGTGCAATCAAGAAAAGAAGCTGAAGTACTTTCTATTCAAGTCCTTGTTACATAATTATTACAAGAATGTGAGATTGTTTGTCTTTTCTATTGCTTTCTTTTATTTATTTATTTTCTGCGTTTGTTCTTCAGATTGTTTTCACTATAACTGACCCGGAGCAAAAATATCATGTCCCTCTGCTTGTGAGTCGTTTCTCGTACAGCACCTACAGGGGGAGCTAGAGAGCAACAACAAGGAACCGCCTGAACCTTCCTTCACTTTTATCACTGGCTGACTCTGAACTACAGGGACTGCTGCATTTTGTAACTGAAATAACTAATACTGTTTTCAAAATGGGGCCTAAATAACTCAAGCGTCTCCATGAAAATGTGCTGTGAATAAATAACGAGTGAAGTATTTTTTTAAGGAACAATTTTTGTTCTGTCTGTATTGTGCTTTACATTGTACCCTATTGGTATAATATTGACATTAATTTAAAAGCTAAGCCCCATTAAGATGAAGTGGGGCAAGTGATTTTATGAAATGGTCATGTAACCTCAAATGATGTATTCTCATTTATTTTCACTTCTGTTAAAAATAAATTAGTTAGTTAAATAACAATATTGGGTAAATTGGTAAATAAAGAGTTAAGTAAAATACAGCTTTACAAATACATTAGAAATATAAAGCTGTAAAGCTGAAGAGAGTAACAATAAAAAAAAGAAAAGAAGCATAATTGTTTTACAGTAAAATGATCTAAGTTGTTGAAACTGCACTGTATGGAGGGTCCTGCCTTTTAGCAAAGTTAAACATGTAAAAAAAGGGCAAATACTTCCACATTATTTAGAAAGATTGTGTACAAGATGTTGACTGCACCTTTGGATGCGCACTATGAATAATATGAATAAGCTTATGTCCAGCAGGTATTTTTTTAGAAACAGGAAAAGCACGACCCTTCAAGCCAAAGTTTCAAACACCAATCTGTTTTGATCCAAAACCTTCAGGTGTCTGCTAGAAAGTTGAAGATGAAAAGGTATATATTTTTTTCAGCATCACAGTGAGTGCATGCATACATCCACATTAATAACTGCTGAGTTGAAATATATATTTTGGCCAAATCAGTGTCCAGAAATAAAACTTTGAAGTCAGTATTTGTATGTGTTTTCCTTGATTTTCTTTTATTTTTTTTTTAAGTAAATTACATAGAATATTTGCAGGATGTATAGGATGTCTTTTGCAGTTTGGTTCCAGTGGACTGGTTGCCTTTTTGGATGTGATGACATCCTAGCTTAGATACTTTACCTGTCGAGATCCAAATTGTTTTTAGTACAGGTCATATTTTTAATTGTGTACTTACCTTTTAAGATCAGGTAAAGAGCAAAATTTGTTTTTGCTTTGCTGTTTGAGTCCATAATCATGTTTTTTTTTATATATATACATATATTTATAGTTTCTCTGTTCAGTAGAAATGAGCCGCTGGTTTGTGAGCTTCTCTCTGTGTTCCATTGCTTCCCCCTGAATGCTGGATCATTGTTTCTGGTCTTGATTACGCTCCCCGTCAGTGGGTAGGTTGTCGCCTCTGTTTTGAGAGGAACGTGAAGGATGGAAGGATGCCTTCTGTCATGTAATTATTTGTAGGTCTACATTTCTGTCGCCAAAAATGGCAGACAAATTGAGGAAGCAGAAAGCAGCGAAGCAGCAGAAGGCAGAGCTCGGGGTGAGGCAGAACTGGGTGTTGCACTAACGATTTAGCTTAATTATGATATCAATAATATCCAGCCCGTTTTGTCACATGCAACTCGCCGCTTGTAATCCTACAGATGCTTATACTGGATTTCTTAGACTCTGTAAAAAGTAATTCAAATCAAGGTTTGCCATAAGCGAACAGAAAGAACCAAATGCATGCATATTTCAGGTGACTTTTTTTTTTTGTCTTATTTCTTTTCAGGACCCTTCAAATAATCAGCAAGACGAGAAAAAAAGGTGAGGTGTCATATATTTTGGGTCCATTGGCTTTGGCAACAGAGACAATATTCAGAAGTTTGTTTTTTCACTTTTGCAATGCTGTTATTCTAGCAAATCTTCCCATAACAAAAATTAAGTCCATATTATTTAGTTCAGTGGTCCCCAACCTTTTTATTACCACGGACCGGTCAAGACTTGGAAAATTGTGCTGCGGCCCGGGGGGGGGGGGGGTGTCAGAGGGAGTGAACCATCAGATAAGGCTTCTGCATGTTGGTGTTCCCGCTAAGTCCTGAATATACCCAGTTTGGGTTGTCTTGGCCTTTTTATCGCAGCCTGTGGGGTTTTCCCTGACTGGGAACGAGAACACAACCTGTTGAATGTGACATGTAGCCAATCAGAAAGCGCGGTGACGTAAGAACAGAGGGGAATCCCAAACAGCTGACATATCACGCAACTGTGAGTCTGGTGGATATCGGAGATGATATGTGGAAATGTTTATTATTTTATGTAAAGGTCGTTATTATATGTTTATGTTTATTCAGTTAAAAATGTTAACTATGAAAAAACAGTCACCTCCAAATCATAGTGCAGCAAATAGAGCGGCTGCTCCCGTCGTCTTTTATCCACCGCCTTTTCTTTTTGTTACGTCTTTTATCTCTTAAAATGACTCCACAAACTGTCACTATTGAACTACATCGTCATCCGTGTTTGGTTATTCTAAATTCTCGCTATGTTGGGGGTTTTGTGGATTTTCTTCTGGAATCGCGATGTTCGTGACTGGAATCGGTTCGTGTTGCTTCTGCCGTGTGACTGAACACGAACCGATCGAACCTGTTGTACTTTTATCAGCTCTGTGGTCACAGAGGTTTGGAGAATCGGCCAACAATTCTCAAATCTTGCCGTCTAAACCAGACTTAAGACTCACAAGCTCTACTCATCTCATCTCGACCATTGCCCAAACGCTCTGACTCTGGTCGCTATGGTAACTTTTACATATCCCTTCAAAATAAGATACAGATGCGCCACAAAAACAAACATTTTACTTTTGAGAAAATTTTAACTCATGATAATGACTAACGGGAGCCCTGAGCTTGTTTCTCTGCAACGAAACGGTCCCATCTGGGAGTGATGGGAGACAATAACACCCGAAGTGTTGCTTATATCCACAGCCTGCTTTTCTCTACGTGGTGGTGAAGCAGTTTGAAGCTTCATTGCCTCATTAGCAGCCAGTCGCCGCATGTTACTCAGAGCGGCTTGTAATGTTTGACTCACCTACCGGTCCGGGATAAATCCATCCTCCTGTCTCTTCTCTGGGCCTTTTCCGCTTTGCAAAGAAACTTTCCAAAGACATCTGATCCGTTTCTTACTCATTTTGCTGCCTGTGTTGGCGCGCAAGTAACTGAGAGAATCCGGTTAAAGGATTTTCAAAATAAAAGATCCTCCAGACTCAAATAATACATAAAACGGAAATATTTAATTATTTCTCGCGTGGCCCGGTACCAATTGGTCCACGGACCGGTACCGGTCCACGGACCGGGGGTTGGGGACCACTGATTTAGTTTACATTTTTCCAGCAATGGTTTGGTAACACTAATGTAAAATTTAAGGTAAATTCAGGAAAATTGTGTATTTTTATTTCTGATCATACAATAAATACATCCCCAAATTCGTAAAATTCATTCTGGTGTTAGGCAGAAACCTGCAGTGTAGGATACACTGACAGAATATTACTTTTATTTAGAGGTTTTAGACCTTTTTGATATTATTGTTATTATTCTAAGCTTCTGGTCATTCTGAGAGGACTTTTTCAAAATAAATGGGATATTCTGCATACATGATCAAATATTACATATTTATGCATATGTACAGCATGTATATCTTATATATAATGTAAATCTTTGTGTAATTATTATTAAGATTTAGTTTAAGATCCTTTCAGATCACAGCTCTGCACCAGGAACATCTGCATCAGACTCTGCTGAGCAACGTATTGCTCAGACTTAATGGGGGATTATGTGTTTCCTTTGCTCTGAATGCATCGCTGAGTCATGCTGCTTTTGCAGCAATCACCTCATCTCACTTATTTTGCAATTCCACTTTACACATTACAGTTTGTACTGGGGATATATCCTGAGGTGAATCAGGAGTAAAATGTATTTCTGGCTTCAAACTTTCATTGAAACCTCTCAATTGCTTTTGATGCGTAATGAACATCTGTAAATAATGTTCATTACGCATCACAAGCAATGTTCATTTTTAAAAGAAAAACCATTTCTTTTAAAAAATAAATGGTTTTTAAAATCCAATAAAACTCATCTGCTTACAGACTCAGTTTCTCTCATTCCAACCTCTCCCACAGAATAGGTAAGACCAAAGAGCTGTCATGTGACGTCAGGGACCAGATAGTGGATCTGCACAAAGCTGGAATGGGCTACAGGGCCATCAGCAAAAAACTAGGTGTGAAGGTGCCAACTGTTGGTGCAATTATTAGAAAATGGAAGAAGTACAAAATGATCGCCAATCGTCCTCGATCTGGAGCTCCATGCAAGATCTTGCCTGAAGGGATGAGGATGATCATAAGGAAAGTGGTGGATCAGCCCACAACAACACGGGAGGAGCTTGTTAATGACCTGATGGCAGTTGGGACCACAGTCACCAAGCACACTGTTGGTAACACACTACGCCGTCTTGGCTATCAGTTTAAGAAAGGTATTCACCCAACTTTGTTTTGAGCTTAAATCTCAGGAGCGAGTTAAGGTTTATCTTTTGTGTGAAAACTGAAAGTTGTGCCTCCGTTTCATCTTATTTAGCAGACTCTCCCACGAGAGCGGACAATCCGTTCAGCTCAACGTTTGGCGTGTTAGCTAGCAGTCCGGAGAATTCCCTCTCCTCCTTCTTCCCACCCAGTTCCCGCCACTGGATCTACGAAGAGAGCCCTGACAGGAAGGTGCTTGATGATGATGATGATGAGGAGCACATAGTATGTGCATTCTTTCTCCTTTGAAAAATCATTAAAGGTGCATGTGAGAATTTCCTGAGTCATTCTGAACTGGCAGCTAATGAACCTCCTCTTTGTTTTCCTCCTCTCTACCCGTTGGTCACAGATGAGTAGTGACAGTGAGGAAGAAAGCGAGGAAAATATGAAAGATGTGAATCAAATGCCAAACATGGAGGAAGAGAAACATTAACCGTCAAGTAAAAGCCACAGCAGAAGCAGCATACAAGCTCGAGGTCAATGAAGATTCTACCTTGTTTTAGGTCTGGTGTTTTACACACATCAGGTCATAATAGAAAAATGATCTGATCTTCACCAGGTTCTGAAATAATCTAACCTGAAGTGCACAAAAACAGATTCTGCAATGTTTTGTCTATTACACAAAGATGAAGAAAAATCGGTAACACTTTATTTGAAGGGGGGTGAATAAGACTGTCATGACACTTTCATAAACATGTCATAACACATGGTATGAACATGAATAAGCCTTCATGAATATTTATGACTGTTGTCATAAAGCGTCATTCGGTAAATTATGACACTTTTAATACGAAGTCGACATTATTCAAAATGTCTTTGTTATGACAACTTGACATTAACCAGGAAATCATTACTGTTTAAACTTTACCTTTAATAACATAAAGATACCTAATTTTTAAAGTGCAATCATTAATTCTTTTATAACAAATTTATACCCCCTTCAAATAAAGTGTTACCGAAAAATCAAAAGTGTTGTGTAAAAAACTCAGCACATCCTATGATTTAATATAACCAAGTTATTTGTTCTGTATGACTTTATTAATCTCACCTTTTTGTGGAGGAATGTTGGCTGACTTTAAAAATCTTGCTTCACTTCATTATCGATGTTTGATCACGGAGCATTTATTTAAGGTACCACCACAGTATTTCAATCATATTGAGGTCTGGACTTTGAGCCATTGCAGTGGTTTGATTTTTCTCTGTTTCAGTAATAATGTTGTTGATTTGATGTTGTGTTAGGAATGTTTTGTTTCCAGGCCCACTGTGGCCGACCTCTTGGCAATCCATAGTTGTTTAACTTTTTTTTTTTTTTAAATTGCACTGTCATGCACTTTAACAATTAATAAGCCAACTGAGGTCTACAGAGTCTAAAATGAAGGTTTTATATTTCTTTTATGTTTCCTGTTTTTGAAATTTCCGCCTTAAATGTTTTCCACTGAAATTTTTTTTGTACAATATGTGACTTTAGATGATATGGAAATTGCCTTAATTTGGGAAATAGGCAAAAAAATATACATATATATTTATGATGTTAGAGTCATATCCACCTGCTGCTTATTTCCCTCTGAAATCCTGCGGTTTCCATTGGAAGGATTTACTTGCTTCTCTGCTTTGGCTTCAGTTTTGTTTCATGAAAAGTAGTGAAGCTAGTTTTAAATTGTTTTAGAATCCAAAACAACCAATTATTTTATTATGCCCTGATGGACAAAACCCCAACATAAATGAGAATGAAGGAGTGAGAGTTGTTTATCAACAATCAGCTGTT